>NW_022441305.1:0-5722 GCF_009761245.1 Sapajus apella
GCAGAAGAAATCTCCCAACCGCCCCCGGCACTGGGGACTTTTCAGTTCGCTGCGCTGGCTCCTCCGGAAGTGGGGTTCGCACCCTAAGACTCCTCAGTGAGCTCCGCACCCGAACAGAGTTGGGGAACCAGGACCCGCAGCATGGCGGCATGCTGGGCGCGAGCTTAGTGGGACAACTTGGGCCCGCTCAAGCTGAGTCGCAGGGCTCCGCGGACAGCAGGCCGGGCTTCCGGACCAGCCCACGCAGAGGTCTCATCCCTTTTTCCGCTGCGGTATTCAGTGGGATGGGCGGAGACGTCAGTCCCGCGAAACACCAAGCCCTGGCAGCAGCCTGGCTTGCTCTCCTGTCCGCAGCTCGCCTTCTCTGCCTTCCCTCTCCACCGTCACTCGCCCCGCAGTGTCCCACGAGCCTACTCGCCATCACCGTGAAGCGCCTGGCAGCAAAACGTAGATCCTGAGACCCCGCGCAAACCCGGGTGCAGCCCTTTCCAGGGAGGGAAGGCAGGCAGAGATGGGGAAAGGAACGGAGACGGAGAGGGAGGGAGGGGTGGAGAGAGGAAAGGACGGATGAATAGAGGGACCTTGGGAGGGAGAGAGGGAGGGAAAGAAAAAGCGGGGACTGAGGGAGGGAAGGAGGAAGAGAGGGAGGGAGAAAGTGAGGGAGGGAAGAACTGAGGGAAGAAGGGAAGCAAAGAGGGAGGGACGGAGGGAAGGAGAGAAGAAGCGATCCTGTGGACTGTTTCCCGAGCTCTGTGGGGGCACAGAGACTTCCAGGGATGCGTGGAAAATCAGCATTGTGCCAGTGCTCCCTTTTCCAGTTTCCAAACAGGCCATATTGGAAACTCCCCGTGCTGCAGGGAAACAGTAATCATTCTCTGTGGTTTCACTCTCATCTCCTACATGAAAATTAACGAGATCCACACACCTGCGTGTGTGTGACTATCACCGCAACTTCGACACCCGCTCTGGCAATAGAGCCGCCAGCCTGATCCTGGGAAAAGGGGACTGATGGACATCCAGACACCCCCCACCCACCACCACCACCGCTAGCAAACCCTTCTCCCCCCACACACAGACACACACAGGCGCACACACAGACACAAAGACAAAGACACAGACAAAGCTTGAAAGAGAGTAAGGGAGAGAGGGATGGAGAGATAGAAATGGAAGGAGAGAGAGAGACAGCGATAGAGAAAGAGAGAGAGGGAAGGGAGAGAGGGAGATGCGACAGAGAGTGCGCCAGATGGAGAGGGAAGAAAAAGAGAGAGGGTGAGGTGCTAGAGAGCTAGAGCGTAGAGCCTTGGAGAAGGAGCGCTCTGCTTTGGTAGACAGGGCCCGTTTGAGCAGGCTGGGTAGGGTGGAAGGTGCTTGGGCCGGGCCAGAACAGGGTGACAGGGCCGCCCACGCGGGAGCACCAAGGGAGCTCTGAGACGTGTTTTTTCTTGGATTGGTTGGTTGCTTTGGTGGTGCGTTTTATAGGTCCTTGCTTTGTTAGCTCCTCCTTGCTGTCTTGGTGCAGCGGCCCCGAGATTTGTAGAGTGTGCCGGTCCTCGCTAGAGCCACGGCGCAGAGCATGACCACGGGCCCGAGGCCTGGGTGTCTCTCGTGGCTTCAAGACTGAAGTTTACACGAAGCCAGTGGCAATGGGAATTCTGGTGCACAGGGAGGGTTTTCATGGTGCCTGGCAAAGGCAATGAACTTTCCCCCGGGGAAAGCAGCCCATGCGTTCTGGAGCGGAGGTCTTGGCTGGCATCTGTGGAAACTGCTGCCCCTGCCCTCCCGTTTACCCGGCTTAAATGGTTGCAGAGGCGCCAGATGAGTGAATTGAGTTTCCTGGGCATACTGGAGCAGGTAGACACCAGGAATGGCTGGGAATCCGCGCCTGCACTTTCTGCGTCGGGTCCCAGCCTGCCCCTCCACGTCAGAGCTGGTGCAGAACTTCTGATGGGGCTGAGGCAAGGCGGAAGAAGTTGGATGCTGCTGCCTGGAGGCCAGTTAGCGGCCGACCCCCACTAAGAGGTCCTGGGCTGAGGCGGGGGAGCAGGCGGGTGGAAAATGGGTAGCAGAGTCAAGGGGCGGTTGGAAGCAAGACGACGAAAGGGGAAAGGAGGGAGGCAGAAGGAAGCCAAAATCCGACAGCACCCGGTTTTCCCAGGCGGGCTTCCGCGCCAAGTACTAACCAGGCCGAACACTGCTTAGCTTCCAAGATCAGAGAAGATCCGGCGCCCTTAGCGTGGTCTGGCCAGAGACGCTGGCAGCGGACCCTGGCAGCCACAAGAGCCCCGCGTGGCCATGCGCACCCTACTCCAAGCGTCACTGCCACCCCAGGGCCTCGGGGCTCGGATCAGGGACCTTCCAGCTCTTCCCGCGGCCGGGCTGCTCTCCCCTTCTACAACCTGAGCACTACTAGCACCCCGCTGCGCCTTCTGGCGACCTCCAGGAGCCTCCCGCGGTCGCCGGCGGGCGGAAGGAGAAGGGGACTACCGCTGTGCAGCCCTGTTGCCGCGCCAAGATGCGGAAGGCCTCCGTCTCCTGCCCAGGCTCTGGCCTCTCCGGGAGGCTTTTTTTCCGTCGACCTTCCAGGCCTTCTTCCCGCTCCCGAGCTCCCGAGCTTCCACCACATGGGGCGCTCAGGACCGGTTGTGCTCTGAGGTTTCAGGGCTCAGGGCTCGTGGTCCTTGGATCCCCTCCGGTCTCCTGCCTTGCCGCGGAGAAATTGGTTTGGATCCCTCCCCACCCCTCCTGCAAGGCCCTCTTTTGCCCCATTCACCCAGATCCTCCAGGGCTGCCCAGGGGAAACAGCCTGCCCAGCGCCTCAGGACCTTTTCCTCACAACGCCCCCACCACTGTCACTTGTCTCTAGGAGAACCCGGCCCCTGGGCACCTGGGTGGCTTGGCCCTGCTTTGCGCGGAGCTAGCTAGAGCCTGATCCCGGGAGAGAGGGGCTGACAGACACCCAGACACACCCCACCACAACCAAGAGCAAACCCACCCCCTCGACATACACACAGACGCACAGGGGCACGCGAGCGCACGCGTCTGTTGGACCCTCTGCCCCTGCCTGCCCCTTCACCTGGCTTGGACAGTTGCTGTGGCACAGATGAGTGAATTGAATTGCTGGGCGTCCCGAGAGCTGAAAACACACCCAGGACGGCGGGACACTCGCCCTTGTGCCTTTGGGTCGGGTCTCGGCCCGCCCAGATCCCCCAGATCCGCTAAGGCCCGGCTCCTGGTGGGGCATCGAGGAGGTGGAAGAGGTGGGATGCTCTGCCTAGCAGAGCTGTAGCCCCGGACCCCCACCAGGAGGTTTCGGTCTGCGGCGGGGGACGCCCGCGACGGAAAAGGCGGAGCAGAGTCAGGGGTAGGTCTGAAAGCGTGGGAAAAAGGGAGGGAGAGGAAAGCGGAAAGCCTGCAGCGCCCGGTGCTCCCCGGCCACCTCCCGGGTAACTACTGCCCAGGCTCAACCCTGCTTAGCTCCCGGGGTCAGACGCGATCTGGCGCGTTGGGGCGTGTTCAGAGTGCTGTGGCCCTAGAAACTGGCAGTGGCTCCTGGCTGCCACAGGAACCCGGCCCAGCCACGGCCGCCGGACTCCAGGCGTCACTGCCATTCCGGGGCCAAGGGGCTCAGGTTGGCGACCCCCGAGCCGCTCGCCCCCCTCAAGGGGCTGGGCTGTTCTCCTCCTGTAGGCCGGAGCACTTCGGCAGCTGTCCTGCGCCTTAGGTTGGCTTCGCCCATTCTCCCACCATTGCTGGCTGCCAGGCCAGGGCCGGACCTGCTGCCGCGCGGGGCGCCAGAGGCCTCTGTCCCAGGCCCAGGCTCTCCGGGCCTCCCTTCAGCGGAGGCTCCAGATCTTCCCCCTGGCGTTTGTGCTCTGGAGCACGCACCACATCAGCCCACTAAGGACCGGGTGTGCTCCGGGGCGCCAGGGCCCAGCACCCACGGTCCTGATCTGGTCCTCCGCCTTGCAGAGGAGGGATTGTTTTGGATCCAACGCCACCCCTCCTGCAAAACCCCCTTTTGACCCACCTACCAGAGCTGCCAGGGCTGCCCAGGGGCGAACAGCCGGCTCAGCACCGTGGGCCTTTTTTCTCACAACTCCCCTACCACCGTCGCTTGTCCCGACAAGGACCCGGGCAGTGGGCAAGGGGGCGTAGGGGTGGGGACCTGCTCTGCGGGAGCTGGCACTACAGCCCGCAGCCTGATCCCGGGAAGGAGGAGCTGACCGACACCCAGACACACCCCACCACCACCACGAGCAAACCCATTCCCACACACGGCCACACACGGGTGTACGTGCGCGGGCACACACACACAGACAAAAACAGCTTGAAGGAGAGCAAGGGAGAGAGATGGAGAGACAGAAAGGGTGGGAGAGAGAGACAGCGATAGAGAGACAAAGAGGGAGGTGGAAGAGAGAAGGGGACAGAAAGAGAGAGAGGTGGAGCAAGAAGAAGTGAGAGGGAGGGTGAGGGGGCTAGAGAAGGAGAGCGATAGAGCGTTGCAGAGGGAGGCTGTGCTCTGGTAGACAGGGCCCCTGTGAGAAGGCTGGGGCAGGGTGAAGGTGCTTGGACCAGGCCAAGACGGGGGAGAGGGTCGCCTATGTCGGAGGACGAATGGAGCCCTGAGAAATGTATTTTCTTGGTTTGGTTGCCTTGGGGGTGCGTTTCCTAGGGCTCTTCCTTAGTTGGTTCGTCTCTGTCCTCTTGGTGTGGTGGGCCCCGAGATTTGTAGACTGTGCCCTTCCCTCTGGCGGGGGTGGTGGCTCCTAGCCTGTGCACGGGCTGAGTCCTGGGTCTCTCTCTAGTCCTCGGGACTGGAGTTTACACGAAGTCGGTGGCAATGGGAATCCAGGTGCACAGAGACGGTTTTCCCGTCGTCTAAGAAGGCAATGTCCTTCTCCCAGAGAAAGCAGCCCATGCGTTCTGGAGCAGAGGTCTTGGCTGGCCTCTGTACCACCGGCTGGCCTCTGTACGACCCGCTGCCCCTGCCCGCCCCTTCTCTGGGCTTGGACACTTGCGGAGGCGCCGCATTAGTGAATTGAATTGCCTGGGCCTTTCAGGAGCGGGAAGACCCCCGGGACTGCAGGGAACACACGCCTGCGCCCTCGGAGTCTGTCCCTCGCCCATCCTGCTCCAGCTGGAGCGGGGCTCCTGGTGGGACTGGGGCCGGGCGGAAGAGGTGGGATGCTGCTTCCTGGAGGTGCTGCAGCTGCGGACCCCCAGGAGGACGTCCCGGGCCGCAGGGGGGGCCCAGGCGGGGGTGGGTAGGAGGGAGCAGAGTCAAGGGACAATTGGGAAGCCGGGTGACACAAAGGGGGAAAGAGGGAGGGAGCGGGAAGCCAAAAGGTTGCATCACTTAGTATTCCTAGCTGGTTTCCCATCCAAGTACTAACCAGGCCCGAAGCTGCGTAGCTTCAGAGATCAGACGAGATTAGGCCTTTAAGCCAGCAGTGGCACCGTGCTGCCCCCAAGACCTCTGCCCAGCTGTTGTTGCCAGGCTCCCTCAGGGACTCCCAGCCACTTGCCTGCAGCTAGGCTGCTCTCCCTCTCTACCAAGTGCCTTGGAACCCCTAGAGTCATGTGCCTCAGTCCTCTCATCTACAACATGGGTGCTCCTTTGCCACCCACAGCCTGATACCCAGAGCCAGCTCAGCCACACAATGAGCCCCATGGGTCAGGCATCCAGAGCCCCGTCAGTGTCCCAGCCCTTCCTCCAGCCTAA
>NW_022441306.1:0-5721 GCF_009761245.1 Sapajus apella
AATATCCAAATGCAGTTTTTAGAAGAAACGTGTTTCTAACCCGCTGAATCTAAACATAGATGCAACTTCCTGAGGTGAACGAACACACAACAGAGAAGTTTGAAACAGACGTTTCTCCTGTGGTTTAGATTCGATCTTACCACTAATTCCTATGAACCTGTATATGGCTGGAAATATCTCTTTTCAGATGCTCCAAAGAAAGGGTTGCAGAACTGCTACATTCACACATCTGTTTAGCTCTGCAACTTGAATAAACACCTTGACAATCATTCTTCTACATAGCTCCATTTGTGTTTTAGAGAAAGATATTTCTCATTACATCCTATACTCCGATTCACTCAGGAATATCCAAATGCAGCATTTACAAGAAACGTGTGTCTAACTCGCTGAATCTAATGATAGATGCAACTTCCTAAGGTCAACGAACACACAGCAGAGAAGTTTGAAGCAGACGTTTGTCCTGTGGTTTCCATGCGATCTTACCGCTAATTCTTATGAGCCTGTTCATGGCTGGAAATATCTCTTTCCAAACTCTCCAAAGAAAGGGTTTCTCAACTGCTACATTCACACGTCTGTTTAACTCTGTAAGTTGAATGCACACCTTGACAATCATTTTGCTACATAGCCCCGTTTTTGTTTTAGAGCCAGATATTTCTCATTATTTCCTATACTCCCATGACTCAGGAATATCCAAACGCAGCTTTTAGAGGAAACGTGTTTCTAACCCGCTGAATCTAAACATGGATGCAACTTCCTAAGGTGAACGAACACAAAGCAGAATAGTTTAAAACAGACGTTTCTCCAGTGGTTTAGACGTGATCTTATCGCTAATTCTTATGAGCCTGTATATGGCTGGAAATATCTCTTTCCAATTTCTCCAAAAAAAGGGTTTCTGAACTGCTACAGTCACACTTCTGTTTAACTCTGTAAGTTGAATATACACGTTGACAATCATTCTGCTACATAGCTCCGTTTTTGTTTTAGAGCCAGATATTTCTCATTACATCCTATTCTATCATTCACTCAGGAATATCCAAAGGCAGATTTTAGAAGAAACGTGTTTCTAACTCGCTGAATCTAATCACAGATGCAACTTCCTAAGGTGAACGAACACACAGCAGAGAAGTTTGAAACAGACGTTTCTCCTGTGGTTTAGATACGATCTTACCGCTAATGCTTATGACCCTGTATATGGCTGGAAATATATCTTTCCAAATTATCCAAAGAAAGGGTTTCTCAATTGCTACATTCACACATCTGTTTATCTCTGTGAGTTGAATATACACCTTGAAAATCATTTTGCTACATAGCTCCTTGTTTTGTAGAGCCAGAGATTTCTCATTACATCCTATACTGCCAATCACACAGATTTATCCAAACGTAGCTTTTAGAAGAAACGTGTTCCTAACTCGGTGAATCCAATCATAGATGTAACTTCCTAAGGTGAACGAACACACAACAGAGAAGTTTGAAACATTCGTTTCTCCTGTGGTTTAGATTCGATTTTATCGCTAATTCTTATGAGCCTGTATATGACTGGAAATATCTCTCTCCAGATTATCTAAAGAAAGGGTTTCTGAATTGCTACATTCACACATCTTTTTAACTCTGCCGGTTGAACATACACGTTGACAATAATTTTGCTACATAGCGCCGTTTTTCTTTTAGAGCCAGATATTTCTCATTACATCCTGTACTCCCATTGACTCAGGAATATCCAAATGCAGCTTTTAGAAGAAACGTGTTTGTAACCCGCTGAATCTAAACATAGATGCAACTTCCTAAAATGAAGGAACACACAGCAGAGAAGTTTGAAGCAGACGTTTGTCCTGTGGTTTAGATGCCATCTTACTGCTAATTCTTATGAGCCTGTACATGGCTGGAAATATCTCTTTCCAAACTCTCCAAACAAAGGGTTTCTAAACTGCTACACTCACACATCTGTTTAAGTCTGTAAGGTGAATATACACCTTGACAATCATTCTGCTACATAGCCCCGTTGTTGTTTTAGGGAAAGATATTTTTCATTACATCCTATACTCCCATGTACTCAGGAATATCCAAACGCAGCTTTTAGAAGAAACGTGTTTCTAACCCGCTGAATCTAAACATAGATGCAACGTCCTAAATTGAACGAACAGACAGCAGAGAAGATTGAAACAGACGTTTCTCCTGTGCTTTAGATTTGATCTTACCGCTAATTCTTATGAGCCTGTATATGGCTGGAAATATCTCTTTCCAGATTCTCCAAAGAAAGGGTTTCTGAACTGCTACATTCACACATCTGTTTGCCTCTCTATGTTGAATATACACCTGGATAATCATTCTGCTACATAGGCCTGTTTTTGTTTTAGAGCCAGATATTTCTCCTTTCATCCTATACTCCCATTCACTCAGGAATATCCAAACGCAGCTTTTGGAAGAAACGTGGTTCTAACTTGCTGAATCTAATCATAGCTGCAACTTCCTAAGGTGAACAAGCACACAGCAGAGAAATTTGAAACAGGTGTTTCTCCTGTGGATTAGATTCGATCTTACCAAAAATTCCTAAGAGCATGTATATGGCTGGAAATATCTCTTTCCAAACTCTCCAAAGAAAGGGTTTCTCAACTGCCACATTCACACATCTGTTTAACTCTGTAAGCTGAATATACACCTTGACAATCATTCTGCTAGGTAGCTCCGTTTTTGTTTTAGAGACGGATATTTCTCATTACATGCTATACTCTCAGTCACTCAGGAATATCCAAAGGCAGCTTTTAGAAGAAACGTGTTTCTAACTGGCAGAATGTAACCATAGATGAACTTCCTAAGGTGAACGAACACACAGCAGAGAAATTTGAAACAGACGTTTCTCCTGTGGTTTAGATTCGATCTTACTGCTAATTCTTATGAGCCTGTACATGGCTGGAAATATCTCATACCAAACTCTCCAAAGAAGTGGTTTCTGAACTGCTACATTCAGACATCTGTTTCACTCTGTAAGTTGAATATACACCTTGACAATCATTCTGCTACATAGCTCCGTTTTTGTTTTAGAGCCAGATATTTCTCATTACATCCTATACTCCCAATCACTCAGGAGTATCCAAACGCAGCTTTTAGAAGAAACGTGTTTCTAACTCGCTGAATCTAATCATAGATGCAACTTCCTAAGTTGAACGAACACACAGAAGAGAAGTTTGAAACAGACGTCTCTCCTGTGGTTTAGATTCGATCTTATCGCTAATTCTTATGAGCCTGTATATGGCTGGAAATATCTCTTTCTAGATTCTCCAACGAAAGGTTTTCTCAATTGCTACATTCACACATCTGTTTAACGATGTAAGGTGAATATACACCTTGACAATCATTCTTCTACATCGGCCTGTTTTTTGTTTTAGAGCCAGATATTTCTCATTACACCCTACACTCCCATTGACTCAGGAATATCCAAACGCGGCTTTTAGAAGAAACGTGTTTCTAACCCGCTGAATCTAAACATAGATGCGACTTCCTAAAGTGAACGAACACACAGCAGAGATGTTTGAAACAGACGTTTCTCCTGTGGTTCAGATTCGATCTTACCACTAATCCTTATGAGCCTGTATATCGTTGGAAATATCTCTTTCCAGATTCTCCAAAGAAAGGGTTTCTCAATTGCTACATTCACACATCTGTTTAGCTCTGCAACTTGAATATATTCCTTCACAATCATTCTGCTTCATAGCTCCGTTTTTGTTTTAGAGAAAGATATTTCTCATTACATCCCATACTCCCATTCACTCAGGAATATGCAAACACAGCTGTTAGAAGAAACGTGTGTCTAACTCGCTGAATCTAATCATAGATGCAACTTCCTAAGTTGAACGAACACACATCAGAGTAGATTGAAACAGACGTTTCTCCTGTGGTTTAGATTCGATCTTACCGCTAATTCTTATGAGCGTGTATATGGCTGGAAATATCTCTTTCCAGATTCTGCAAAGAAAGGGTTTCTGAACTGCTACATTCCAACATATGTTTAACTCTGTACGTTGAATATACACCTTGACAATCATTCTACTATATAGCCCCGATTTTGTTTTATAGCCAGATATTTCTCATTACATCCTATACTCCCATTGACTCAGGAATATCCAAACGCAGCTTTTACAAGAAACGTGTTTTTAACTCACTGAATCTAATCATAGATGCAACTTCCTAATGTGAACGAACACACAGAAGAGCAGTTTGAAAGAGACGTTTCTCCTGTGGTTTAGACGCGATCGTACTGCTAATTCTTATGAGCCTGTATATGGCTGGAAATATCTCTTTCCAGATTCTCCAAAGAAAGGGTTTCTCAACTGCTACATTCACACATCTGTTTAGCTCTGTAAGTTGAATGTACACCTTGAAAATCATTTCGCTACATAGCTCCGCTTTTGTTTTACAGCCAGATATTTCTGATTACATCCTATACTCCCAGTCACTCAGGAATATACAAACGCAGCATTTAGAAGAAACATGTTTGTAACCCGCTGAATCTAAACATAGATGCAACTTCCTAAGTTGAACGAAAACACAGCAGACAAGTTTGAAACAGACGTTTCTCCGGTGGGTTAGACGTGATCTTACCACTAATTGTTAGGAGCCTGTATATGCCTGGAAATATCTCTTTCCAGATTCTCCAAAGAAAGGGTTTCTGATCTGCTACATTCACATATCTGTTTAACTCTGTAAGATGAATATACACCTTGACAATCATTCGGCTACCTAGCTCCGTTTTTGTTTTAGAGCCAGATATTTCTCATTACATCCTATCCTCCCATTGACTCAGGAATATCTAAAGCAGCTTTTAGAAGAAACGTGTTTCTAACTCGCTGAATCTAAACATAGATGCAACTTCCTAAGGTGAACGAACACACAGCAGAGAAATTTGAAATAGACGTTTCTCCTGTGTTTTAGACGCGATCTTACCGCTAATTCTTATGAGCCTATATATGGCTGGAAATATTTCTTTCCAGATTCTCCATAGAAAGGGTTCCTGAACTGCTACATTCACACATCTCTTTAACTCTGTAAGTTAAATATACCCCTTGGCAATTATTCTATTACATAGCTCTGTTTTAGTTTTAGAGCCAGGTATTTCTCAATACACACTATACTCCCATTCACTCAGTAATCCCCAAACGCAGCTTTAAGAAGAAACGTGTTTCTAACTCGCTGAATCTAATCATAGTTGCAACTCCGTAATGTGAACAAACACAGAGAAGAGCAGTTTGAAGGAGACGTGTCTCCTGTGGTTTAGACGCGATCTTACCGTTAATTCTTATGAGCCTGTGTATGGCTGTAAATATCTCTTTCCAAATTCTCCAAAGAAAGGGTTTCTCAACTGCTTCTATCAAATATGTGTTTAACTCTGTAAATTTAATATGCACCTTGACAATCATTGTGCTCCGTTTTTGTTTTAGAGCCAGATGTTTCTCATTACACCCTATAATCCCAGTCATTCAGGAATATCCAAACGCAGGTTTAAGAAGAAACGTGATCCTAACCCGCTGAATCTAATCATAGATGCAACTTCCTAAGGTAAACGAACACACCGAAGAGCAGTGAGAAAGACTAGCTTCTCCTGTGCTTTAGACGCGATCTTACCGCTAATGCTTATGAGCCTGTATATCGCTGGAAACATCTCTTTCCAGATTCTCCAAATAAAGGGTTTCTCAACTGCTATGTTCACACATTTCTTTAACTCTGTAA
>NW_022441307.1:0-2080 GCF_009761245.1 Sapajus apella
CTGCGTTGTGGCCGCAGCAACCTCGGTTCGAATCCGAGTCACGGCAGCGTCCTTCGTCTGGGCCGTCAGCTCCCTTTTGTTCCCCTAACCAAGCAAGTCAGGGGAAGGAAAAGAGACCTCAAGCAGTCACGGACAGGGCGACCTCTGTGCAGATGAGGCGGCGTAAGGGCTGCTGCTCCGCCACCGGCTGTTCCGCCACGAAGGCGCTCCTAGGCTGTGGGAGCGAGTTCAGGACCGCTGGTCTGACGTGGGAGTCCCAGCTGTGTGTCTGGGCGAGGAGGGAGGGGGTGCGCAGGACAAGTGACCGTGTTTGTAAAGGGTGAGGCGTAAGAGGCTGTGGCGGGGCGGAGGTGTAGAAAATCTTACCTGGCAGGGGAGACACTATGGTCAGGAATGTGGTTTTCCCAGGGTGAGCCTCACCAAGTGGACTCCTGATGTGCTGACTCCTGCGATTTTCCCCAAATGTGGGAAAATCACAATTTGTGGTAGTGGTGCCTGTGTTCGCGCTTTCCCCTGGATTCTTGCAGTGTAGAAAGCACACTGTACGCAACAGACTACTCTTAGTTTCTACCGGGTTACACCCTGTACGGGATCCCAAGTGTTCTTCTTGTAGGCAGGAGACTATAAAATAGGAAGTAACGCGTTGCTGTCCTTACTGCCGGAAACGTTGGAAGCCTCAGTCCTGGTGAGATTGTTTAACAAAAGCTATGTAACGCGGTGGCCACAGAGCTCTTCCCTTTCCATGTGGGGCTGCTTTGGGCAGAGATCGGTCCATGGTCTCCAGCCTCTTGGGTTCTCACGCTTTGTGAAAATCTTCGTGTTTTTCCGCAGCCTCTGGAGTTACCTTTCACACAGCCTCTGCTTCTAACCGCAGCCCCCACAGGCCTTTATAGGATTTCTGTGCCGAGGGAATGTATTCCCACCTCATAGAACCAGATAGAAACTGTACACAGATGGAGTCTGTTGTTTGGGATGAAAGCGTGCTCTAGGGCTCTCAGTGTCCCCATTCCGTGGTAGACATAACACGCTTACTTTGTGGAGGGGAACGGCTCTCCCAGCGGCCAGGTGCCCTTCCTCATATTCACCGAGGCCCGCGGGTCACAACCGCAGTCGCAGCTGTCTGCAGAATGCGCTGCCATCTACCCCAACTACCCGAGCCACCCAGCAATAAAATGAGACGCATTACAGAAACATGAGATCGCATGAATAATCTCAAAAACATTATGCTGAGTGATGAAAACAGTGCATCCTGTGTGGCACCATGATGGTGAATTTCTAGAACAGGTCAAACTGATCTGTATAGTGACAGAAACTCCAACGATTGCTGGGATCAAGGAAGTGGGGGACTGACTGCAAAGGGCATAAGAGGACCTTGGAGTAACAGACATGCACTATACCATATTCAACTCACACTTTAATCAATCTGATTGTAAAAAGTCATAAGAAAACCCTCCAAAACTTAATGTCTTTTACTTAATTTATTGTATGTTTAGCGTTAGAAGATTTGTTTAGAAACGCGTCTAACTGTGATAGGGAGTTCAGGAATTCCTTCATTTCTGTTCTCTTTGTCTGCAGTTAAGTTCATGCACTGTAAAATGGAATATTTGTAAAATAGAGTCTAAGCTTAATTTTATAAGAGCATATATATACGCTTATATATATATTCCGAGAACATATGTGTTATATATAACACACATACATATATATCCTTCTTTATCGTTTTTTTGTTTGTTCGTTTGTCTGACCTGGAGGGGACAGTCCAGCTACAATATACATTCTTCTCTCCGTAGATATAGCTGAGGAACACAACTCCATCACTGTTGCCCTACTATTAGGAAAAGTTATTCTCGAACTTAAGCTAATCAAAAATTGCACATATTACTACATTTTATGTACTGTTAGTATAGTCTATGCTTAGCATGTATAATTGTTCTTTAAAAAGACAATAGCTTAAAAATGATTCGGAAGAAAAGTATGTACGGATGTTAACAGTAATTAATTCCAGGTGGTTGAATATGGATGGCCAGTTATCTACCTCTTCATGGTTTTTAAAAATATTTTCAAATGGAAAATCCTCAAT
>NW_022441307.1:2090-5721 GCF_009761245.1 Sapajus apella
TTTTGGATAGTTTTGCAGGCAAGGAGCTAGGGAATGGGGAAAGCTGATTGGTTGGGTTGGGGATGAAATGATAGAGTCAGAGCTTGTTTACTTGTACTGAGTCCATCCCTGGGTGGAGGCCACAGGACCAGATGAGCCAGTTTACTGGTCTGCGTATGCCAGCTAGTCCATCACAAGGCAGGGTCTGAAAAATACCTTGAACACCAGTCTTAGGTTTGACACTAGTGATGTCATCTACAGGCACAACTGGAGAGCTTAGTTCTCTTGTGGCTTCTGGCTGGTGTCCTGAGCCTAATTTGTTAGCTTTGCTAAGGATGTCTGATCCCCAAGAAAGGAAGAGGTTTGTCTCGGGAAGGGGCTATCATCTTTTTTCACACTTAGACTTGAAACTAAATTCCTCCCATAATTAGCCTGGCCTATGCTCGGCAATGGACAAGGGCAGCTTGGAGGTTAGAAGCAAGATGCAGTCAGTTAAGTCAGATTTCTTTCACAGCCATGGTTTTCCTATGTCAGCTTTTTCTCACTGTCATAAGTTTTGTGAGGGTGGTTTTGTTAGGAGCAGTAGAAACGCAGTAGTTCTGAGATTGTCTTCTGGAGCCAGGATGCCTTCACTTCAAATTCCTGCTTTCAAATCCTCCTTTGCTGGCTGAGTGACTCCGGGCAGGTTAATTAGCATCTTTGTGTGTCTGTTTTGTCATATGGAAGATGCAGGTGGTGATGCGGCCTCAGCCTGAGGTAAGCACCAAAGAAGTGAACATATGCACACTCATCAGCTGTGCCTCACATGTGGCACTTTGCATGTCAGGCACAGGTGATGAGTGCGTGTATGTTACTCACGTTCGTGTTAGCTCTTGTGTTTTGCCTGCAACACTGCACAAAGAGCAGACGTGATGAAAACCGGTTGTATTGAAGTCACAGCAGTGATACTTTCCAGTGGCCGTGCACCCTCCCAGGGAGACTGCGACAATCCTCTCACCAGCGGTGATCTCCTGGGCTGGAAGGTTCCAGGAAGGGCCCTCAGTCTCCAGCAGGTTTGACCCTCAAGGAGCTTCAGAAAATGGGCTTTAGAAGTATTTCTATCTGGGAGGAACTGGGAGTTGATTAGCTAGGCTCATTGCTGAGACCCTTACAGCAAAAAGACAGACTAACAAGAGAAGAACATACGTATTTATTTAATGTAAGTTTTACATGACAGGAGCACCTTCAAAAGGAAATGAAGGCCCATGGAAACAACTAAACCTCAGGGGTTTTTTTAGCAGTAGGTTTTATGAAGAGTGAATAGTCATGGAGAACTATGATAAGATAAAAAAGTGTGATCTCACAGTAACAAACAGGAAAATGTGGCCAGGCCTCTGTGTTGAGGCTCTTCTCTGTATTCCTGAGTCTTCAGACTCAAGGATACACATTTCCTCTGGGTACAGAGAAGGCACCTCTCACATGAGAGCCTTGTGATCAGCTTCAGGGAAGCGGGGCAGGGGGAGGGTGACAGTGACCTTCCTGCTTCTGCTGTTTCCTCAAATCCCTTCAGCATAAAATATTTTCTCCAGTTCCTTTAGCACATTCAATACGCCGTGTATGTAAGCGTGCCATAAATGCTCCGTAACTGCCATCTGTTATTATTTTCATCAGTAACGTAGTCTGAATAATCAGTATTGTCTATTTTTAACAAGGAAAAATGCATAAGGTAACATACATTACCTTATTTAAAGTTCAGAACAACCAAGGAAATGAGTAACTTGTGGCAAGCCTGAGAGGTTCCCGAGCAGAAAAGGAAGCTCGGCATTCAGGGTATACCAGGATAGAAGCGCCGCAGCAGGAGGAGAGAGAGGAAGAGGAGTCCCCCGGCTGGGGCGCAGACAGCTGGTTGGATAGCTTCCGTGGAGAAAGGGCACTCCTGCTCCACAAGCCTCCCTGCGGCCGACCGCAGGCCTCGCCTCGGGCCGCCTTCTTCCAGGAAGACGGCGCCCTCGTTTCCTCTGGACTCTGTTGAGATGCTGCAAAGCCTGTTGTCCTGGAGCTTTCCTCCTCTCCCCAAGGCTCTCCGAAGGAAGGAAGGGCCGACGCAAGCTTCACCCCGAAGCGGTTAAGCTGCAGAGCCCCGGCTTCCGCGGGAGCTTTTCCCGAGTGTCTCTCATGGGTAAGAGTGGGTCCTACAGGGTAATGCCTCCCGTTCCCTGAGGAGCAGTGGGGGAGATGCCCACGTGGCCAGCTCCCTGAGCCACGCGACCCAGGCGCTCTAGCAGGAGCAAGGAGAACTGGGCCCTCAGCCGGCCCCTGGACTAGCTGTGCCCAGAGAAGCAGCAAGGGGGCGGGGAGGGTGTCTTTCCACCTCAGGGTCTCTGTCCTCCTAGGGTTAGGAGGCGTGCATACAACTCCCTTTCCAAGTGCTGGAGAGGAGGCTAGGTCTTTGCCCCGGGCTGGGGGCCTTGCTGTCCCAAGGACAGCTGGGGAGGAAGAGGAGGCAGAGGCGGAAGAGGAAGCCGGCTGAGATGTGTGAAGCACTCTGGCTGCAGCGGGTAGACAGAGGGCGCAGGGACCCAGGAGCCTCCGTGCGAAGCCAGGCCTCAGGAGCAGTCGCCTTGTTCCTGGAAGGGTTGCGTCCTTCTGTCCTGTCTCCAAAGACCTTCTCGCCTGGTGGGAAAGTGACATCTCCGGTGCTTACCACCACGCACGCCTTGTGTTCTTTCTCCTGCTAGTGTCTGCCCGCCAGCTTGCAGGGGCTGCGGCTGCCGGGGTTCCACGCTGGGTGGGCGCTGCCCATCCCTGAGCCAAAAGCTGCGCTTGGAGGCGGGAGGCGGGGAGTCGCGAGTCATGTGCAGGCCCGGAGGAGACCCAAGCTCTGGGTCTCCAAGTTCAGCGTGTAGAAGACAGAGCTCATATCTGCCTGTTCCTGAGCTTCAGTGACAACACCAAGGAAGCGCCCTCAAGATCCCTAGGAGGGCGGCGAAGGGTCTCCGGGGCGATATCCCCGTCAGCGGTGAGCCAAGGCAAGGCAGGAGAGTGCAGGAACCCAGCCGCGGGGTGGCACAAACACCACGGCCTACGAGGGCCGGTGTGGGGAAATTGCAGGGGCCAGTGCAGCCGAAGTGCGGTGGACTAGCCTCGTCCAGGGAGAAGCCCCTTCCGGACCACGTTCTGTCCCCTGCCAGGTAAGGGAAGAGGAGGGACAGCACAGCCTCCTGTCCCCTGGCAGGACGCTCAGGGTCACCACCTTCCTCTGCCCGTCAAGTCCATCGCCATTCTTCCAAACCACTCTCCTCCAAAGCTTCCACCGACAGTCACCCACACGACAACACAGGCCTCCTTTCAGCAGCGGCTCCCCCTCCGCAGCCACCGCGCCCTCTCACCCCCGCGGTTCTGGCTGCCGCCTCTGCCGAGTCTGAGCATTTCGCCCCCCTGGCTCCCGCTCGCACCTGCCTTCTGCTTAGGGCACCAGCAACAGTTTTCCATTTGTGCCTATTCCACCTGCTGTCTTTGTTGGGTCAGCGAACATCGCCTCCCTCCAGCGCTCAATCAGCACCCTGGGCGCTTGAGGAGCTGGGTTGCAGAGAACAAAAGGGAGCTGATGGCCCAGACGAACGTCACTGCCGTGACTCGGATTCGAACCGAGGTTGCTGCGGCCACAACGCAG
>NW_022441308.1:0-5720 GCF_009761245.1 Sapajus apella
AATATCCAAATGCAGTTTTTAGAAGAAACGTGTTTCTAACCCGCTGAATCTAAACATAGATGCAACTTCCTGAGGTGAACGAACACACAACAGAGAAGTTTGAAACAGACGTTTCTCCTGTGGTTTAGATTCGATCTTACCACTAATTCCTATGAACCTGTATATGGCTGGAAATATCTCTTTTCAGATGCTCCAAAGAAAGGGTTGCAGAACTGCTACATTCACACATCTGTTTAGCTCTGCAACTTGAATAAACACCTTGACAATCATTCTTCTACATAGCTCCATTTGTGTTTTAGAGAAAGATATTTCTCATTACATCCTATACTCCGATTCACTCAGGAATATCCAAATGCAGCATTTACAAGAAACGTGTGTCTAACTCGCTGAATCTAATGATAGATGCAACTTCCTAAGGTCAACGAACACACAGCAGAGAAGTTTGAAGCAGACGTTTGTCCTGTGGTTTCCATGCGATCTTACCGCTAATTCTTATGAGCCTGTTCATGGCTGGAAATATCTCTTTCCAAACTCTCCAAAGAAAGGGTTTCTCAACTGCTACATTCACACGTCTGTTTAACTCTGTAAGTTGAATGCACACCTTGACAATCATTTTGCTACATAGCCCCGTTTTTGTTTTAGAGCCAGATATTTCTCATTATTTCCTATACTCCCATGACTCAGGAATATCCAAACGCAGCTTTTAGAGGAAACGTGTTTCTAACCCGCTGAATCTAAACATGGATGCAACTTCCTAAGGTGAACGAACACAAAGCAGAATAGTTTAAAACAGACGTTTCTCCAGTGGTTTAGACGTGATCTTATCGCTAATTCTTATGAGCCTGTATATGGCTGGAAATATCTCTTTCCAATTTCTCCAAAAAAAGGGTTTCTGAACTGCTACAGTCACACTTCTGTTTAACTCTGTAAGTTGAATATACACGTTGACAATCATTCTGCTACATAGCTCCGTTTTTGTTTTAGAGCCAGATATTTCTCATTACATCCTATTCTATCATTCACTCAGGAATATCCAAAGGCAGATTTTAGAAGAAACGTGTTTCTAACTCGCTGAATCTAATCACAGATGCAACTTCCTAAGGTGAACGAACACACAGCAGAGAAGTTTGAAACAGACGTTTCTCCTGTGGTTTAGATACGATCTTACCGCTAATGCTTATGACCCTGTATATGGCTGGAAATATATCTTTCCAAATTATCCAAAGAAAGGGTTTCTCAATTGCTACATTCACACATCTGTTTATCTCTGTGAGTTGAATATACACCTTGAAAATCATTTTGCTACATAGCTCCTTGTTTTGTAGAGCCAGAGATTTCTCATTACATCCTATACTGCCAATCACACAGATTTATCCAAACGTAGCTTTTAGAAGAAACGTGTTCCTAACTCGGTGAATCCAATCATAGATGTAACTTCCTAAGGTGAACGAACACACAACAGAGAAGTTTGAAACATTCGTTTCTCCTGTGGTTTAGATTCGATTTTATCGCTAATTCTTATGAGCCTGTATATGACTGGAAATATCTCTCTCCAGATTATCTAAAGAAAGGGTTTCTGAATTGCTACATTCACACATCTTTTTAACTCTGCCGGTTGAACATACACGTTGACAATAATTTTGCTACATAGCGCCGTTTTTCTTTTAGAGCCAGATATTTCTCATTACATCCTGTACTCCCATTGACTCAGGAATATCCAAATGCAGCTTTTAGAAGAAACGTGTTTGTAACCCGCTGAATCTAAACATAGATGCAACTTCCTAAAATGAAGGAACACACAGCAGAGAAGTTTGAAGCAGACGTTTGTCCTGTGGTTTAGATGCCATCTTACTGCTAATTCTTATGAGCCTGTACATGGCTGGAAATATCTCTTTCCAAACTCTCCAAACAAAGGGTTTCTAAACTGCTACACTCACACATCTGTTTAAGTCTGTAAGGTGAATATACACCTTGACAATCATTCTGCTACATAGCCCCGTTGTTGTTTTAGGGAAAGATATTTTTCATTACATCCTATACTCCCATGTACTCAGGAATATCCAAACGCAGCTTTTAGAAGAAACGTGTTTCTAACCCGCTGAATCTAAACATAGATGCAACGTCCTAAATTGAACGAACAGACAGCAGAGAAGATTGAAACAGACGTTTCTCCTGTGCTTTAGATTTGATCTTACCGCTAATTCTTATGAGCCTGTATATGGCTGGAAATATCTCTTTCCAGATTCTCCAAAGAAAGGGTTTCTGAACTGCTACATTCACACATCTGTTTGCCTCTCTATGTTGAATATACACCTGGATAATCATTCTGCTACATAGGCCTGTTTTTGTTTTAGAGCCAGATATTTCTCCTTTCATCCTATACTCCCATTCACTCAGGAATATCCAAACGCAGCTTTTGGAAGAAACGTGGTTCTAACTTGCTGAATCTAATCATAGCTGCAACTTCCTAAGGTGAACAAGCACACAGCAGAGAAATTTGAAACAGGTGTTTCTCCTGTGGATTAGATTCGATCTTACCAAAAATTCCTAAGAGCATGTATATGGCTGGAAATATCTCTTTCCAAACTCTCCAAAGAAAGGGTTTCTCAACTGCCACATTCACACATCTGTTTAACTCTGTAAGCTGAATATACACCTTGACAATCATTCTGCTAGGTAGCTCCGTTTTTGTTTTAGAGACGGATATTTCTCATTACATGCTATACTCTCAGTCACTCAGGAATATCCAAAGGCAGCTTTTAGAAGAAACGTGTTTCTAACTGGCAGAATGTAACCATAGATGAACTTCCTAAGGTGAACGAACACACAGCAGAGAAATTTGAAACAGACGTTTCTCCTGTGGTTTAGATTCGATCTTACTGCTAATTCTTATGAGCCTGTACATGGCTGGAAATATCTCATACCAAACTCTCCAAAGAAGTGGTTTCTGAACTGCTACATTCAGACATCTGTTTCACTCTGTAAGTTGAATATACACCTTGACAATCATTCTGCTACATAGCTCCGTTTTTGTTTTAGAGCCAGATATTTCTCATTACATCCTATACTCCCAATCACTCAGGAGTATCCAAACGCAGCTTTTAGAAGAAACGTGTTTCTAACTCGCTGAATCTAATCATAGATGCAACTTCCTAAGTTGAACGAACACACAGAAGAGAAGTTTGAAACAGACGTCTCTCCTGTGGTTTAGATTCGATCTTATCGCTAATTCTTATGAGCCTGTATATGGCTGGAAATATCTCTTTCTAGATTCTCCAACGAAAGGTTTTCTCAATTGCTACATTCACACATCTGTTTAACGATGTAAGGTGAATATACACCTTGACAATCATTCTTCTACATCGGCCTGTTTTTGTTTTAGAGCCAGATATTTCTCATTACACCCTACACTCCCATTGACTCAGGAATATCCAAACGCGGCTTTTAGAAGAAACGTGTTTCTAACCCGCTGAATCTAAACATAGATGCGACTTCCTAAAGTGAACGAACACACAGCAGAGATGTTTGAAACAGACGTTTCTCCTGTGGTTCAGATTCGATCTTACCACTAATCCTTATGAGCCTGTATATCGTTGGAAATATCTCTTTCCAGATTCTCCAAAGAAAGGGTTTCTCAATTGCTACATTCACACATCTGTTTAGCTCTGCAACTTGAATATATTCCTTCACAATCATTCTGCTTCATAGCTCCGTTTTTGTTTTAGAGAAAGATATTTCTCATTACATCCCATACTCCCATTCACTCAGGAATATGCAAACACAGCTGTTAGAAGAAACGTGTGTCTAACTCGCTGAATCTAATCATAGATGCAACTTCCTAAGTTGAACGAACACACATCAGAGTAGATTGAAACAGACGTTTCTCCTGTGGTTTAGATTCGATCTTACCGCTAATTCTTATGAGCGTGTATATGGCTGGAAATATCTCTTTCCAGATTCTGCAAAGAAAGGGTTTCTGAACTGCTACATTCCAACATATGTTTAACTCTGTACGTTGAATATACACCTTGACAATCATTCTACTATATAGCCCCGATTTTGTTTTATAGCCAGATATTTCTCATTACATCCTATACTCCCATTGACTCAGGAATATCCAAACGCAGCTTTTACAAGAAACGTGTTTTTAACTCACTGAATCTAATCATAGATGCAACTTCCTAATGTGAACGAACACACAGAAGAGCAGTTTGAAAGAGACGTTTCTCCTGTGGTTTAGACGCGATCGTACTGCTAATTCTTATGAGCCTGTATATGGCTGGAAATATCTCTTTCCAGATTCTCCAAAGAAAGGGTTTCTCAACTGCTACATTCACACATCTGTTTAGCTCTGTAAGTTGAATGTACACCTTGAAAATCATTTCGCTACATAGCTCCGCTTTTGTTTTACAGCCAGATATTTCTGATTACATCCTATACTCCCAGTCACTCAGGAATATACAAACGCAGCATTTAGAAGAAACATGTTTGTAACCCGCTGAATCTAAACATAGATGCAACTTCCTAAGTTGAACGAAAACACAGCAGACAAGTTTGAAACAGACGTTTCTCCGGTGGGTTAGACGTGATCTTACCACTAATTGTTAGGAGCCTGTATATGCCTGGAAATATCTCTTTCCAGATTCTCCAAAGAAAGGGTTTCTGATCTGCTACATTCACATATCTGTTTAACTCTGTAAGATGAATATACACCTTGACAATCATTCGGCTACCTAGCTCCGTTTTTGTTTTAGAGCCAGATATTTCTCATTACATCCTATCCTCCCATTGACTCAGGAATATCTAAAGCAGCTTTTAGAAGAAACGTGTTTCTAACTCGCTGAATCTAAACATAGATGCAACTTCCTAAGGTGAACGAACACACAGCAGAGAAATTTGAAATAGACGTTTCTCCTGTGTTTTAGACGCGATCTTACCGCTAATTCTTATGAGCCTATATATGGCTGGAAATATTTCTTTCCAGATTCTCCATAGAAAGGGTTCCTGAACTGCTACATTCACACATCTCTTTAACTCTGTAAGTTAAATATACCCCTTGGCAATTATTCTATTACATAGCTCTGTTTTAGTTTTAGAGCCAGGTATTTCTCAATACACACTATACTCCCATTCACTCAGTAATCCCCAAACGCAGCTTTAAGAAGAAACGTGTTTCTAACTCGCTGAATCTAATCATAGTTGCAACTCCGTAATGTGAACAAACACAGAGAAGAGCAGTTTGAAGGAGACGTGTCTCCTGTGGTTTAGACGCGATCTTACCGTTAATTCTTATGAGCCTGTGTATGGCTGTAAATATCTCTTTCCAAATTCTCCAAAGAAAGGGTTTCTCAACTGCTTCTATCAAATATGTGTTTAACTCTGTAAATTTAATATGCACCTTGACAATCATTGTGCTCCGTTTTTGTTTTAGAGCCAGATGTTTCTCATTACACCCTATAATCCCAGTCATTCAGGAATATCCAAACGCAGGTTTAAGAAGAAACGTGATCCTAACCCGCTGAATCTAATCATAGATGCAACTTCCTAAGGTAAACGAACACACCGAAGAGCAGTGAGAAAGACTAGCTTCTCCTGTGCTTTAGACGCGATCTTACCGCTAATGCTTATGAGCCTGTATATCGCTGGAAACATCTCTTTCCAGATTCTCCAAATAAAGGGTTTCTCAACTGCTATGTTCACACATTTCTTTAACTCTGTAA
>NW_022441309.1:0-170 GCF_009761245.1 Sapajus apella
GGGACCACAGGCACACGCCACCATGCCCAGCCAATTTTTGCATTTTTGGTAGAGACGGGGTTTCACCACGTTGACCAGGATGGTCTCGATCTCTTGACCTTGTGATCCACCCGCCTTGGCCTCCCAAAGTGCTGGGATTATAGGCGTGAGCCACCGCGCCCGGCCAGAAA
>NW_022441309.1:270-5719 GCF_009761245.1 Sapajus apella
TATGTTCTTTAATATTTTTTTCTTTTTTGAGACAGGGTCTCACTCTGGTGCCCAGGCTGGAGTACAGTGGTGCAATCTCTGCTAATGCAACCTCTGCCTCCCAGGTTCAAATGATTCTCCATGTCAGCCTACCCAGGAGCTGGGAAGGACTACAGGCACATGCCGCCATGCCCAGCTAATTTTTGTATTTTTTTGGTAGAGATGGGCTTTCACCATGTTAGCCAGGCTGATCTCAAACTCCTGATCTCAGGTGATTCTGCCTGCCTCACCCTTCCAAAGAGTGTGTTTGTGTGTGTGTGCGTGTGTGTGTTTTGACAGTCTCATTCTGTTATTCAGGCTGGAGTGCGGTGGCAATCTAGGCTCACTGCAACCGCTGCCTCCCAGGTTCAAGAGATTCTCGTGCCTCAGGCTACCAAGTAGCTGGGATTACGGGCACATGCCACCATGCCCGGCTAATTTTGTATTTTTTTGGTTAGAGGAGCTTTCACCATGTTGGCCAGGCTGGTCTCAAACCCCTGACCTCAAGTGATCCACTGCCTCAGACTCCCAAAGTGTGTTCTTTGACAATTTTCATTTTTTTGGGAGACGGAGTCTTGCTCTGGCATCCAGACTGGAGTGCAGTGGTGCGATCTCGGCTCACTGCAACCTTCACCTCCCAGGTTCGAGCAATTCTCCTGCATCAGTCTCCTGAGTAGCTGGGGCTATAGGCACATGCTGCCACGACTGGCTAATTTTTTGTATTTTAGTAGAGATGGGGTTTCATTGTGTTGCCCAGGCTGGTCTTGAACTCCTGAGCTCAGGCAATCTGCCCGCCTCAGCCTCTCAAAATGCTAGGATTACAGGTGTGAGCCACTGCTTCTGGCCTGACAATATTTTTCTAAGTAGGGCCGGGCGCGGTGGCTCATGCCTGTAATCCCAGCACTTTGGGAGGCCGAGGCGGGTGGATCACGAGGTCAAGAGATCGAGACCGTCCTGGTCAACATGGTGAAACCCTGTCTCTACTAAAACTACAAAAAATTAGCTGGGCATGGTGGCGCGTGCCTGTAATCCCAGCTACTCAGGAGGCTGAGGCTGGAGAATTGCCTGAACCTAGGAGGCGGAGGTTGCAGTGAGCCGAGATCGTGCCATTGCACTCCAGCCTGGGTAACAAGAGCGAAACTCCGTCTCAAAAAAAAAAGAAAAAAAATATTTTTCTAAGTATAAAAGTAACAATACTCATGGTAGAAAATGGGAAATACAGAAAATTATGAACATCTTAATACTCATAATACCACTATATGCGAATATAATCATTACTTTTTTAATATTTATTTTTTGAGATGGAGTCTTGTTCTGTTGCCCAGGCTAGAGTGGAGTGGCACCATCTCGATTCACTGCAGCCTCTGCCTCATGGGTTCAAGCGATTCTCCTGCCTCAGCCTCCCGATTATCTGGGATTACAGGTGTCTGCCACCAAGCCTGACTAATTTTTTTTTTTTTTTTTTTTTGAGACTGAGTTTCGCTCTTGTTACCCAGGCTGGAGTGCAATGGCGCGATCTTGGCTCACCGCAACCTCCGCCTCTCGGGTTCAGGCAATTCTCCTGCCCCAGCCTCCTGAGTCGCTGGGATTACAGGCACGCACCACCATGCCCAGCTAATTTTTTGTATTTTTAGTAGAGACGGGGTTTCACCATGTTGACCAGGCTGGTCTCAAACTCCTGACCTCAATTGATCCACCCACCTTGGCCTCCCAAAATGGCGGGATTACAGGCATGAGCTACCATGCCCGGCCACTTTTTTTTTTTTTTTTTTGACAGGGTCTCACTCTGTTACCCAGGCTGGAGTGCAGTGGCACGATCTGGGCTTACTGAAACCTCCGCCTCCCGGGTTCAAGCGATTGATTCTCTTGCTTCAGCCTCCCAAATAGCTAGGATTACAGGTGCCCACCACCATGTCCGCCTAATTTTTGAATTTTTAGTAGAGATGGGGTTTCATGATGCTGCCCAGACTTGTCTTGAACGTCTCCAGTGATCCGCCCACCTCAGCCTCCCAAAGTGCTGAGATTATAGGCGTGAGCCACTGTAACCTGGCCTAATGGTTACTCTTTTGGTGTGTGTCCCTCCAATTACACACAATTCACACATGTGAACATGTATACCCTACTGTATGTAGAAAGGGGGGTAATTTTATGTGGTAATACACACACCCCAAACTGGGATAATGACGTACATTACCATTTTGTGAACTAAGAATCATATATTTTTTTTACTGAAGACAGGGTCTTGCCCTGTCACCCAGGCTGGAGTGTAGTGGGTCAGTCATAGCTCATGTGACACAGGCTTAAACTCCTGGGCTCAAGTGATCCTCCTGTTTCAGCCTCCTGAGTAGCTTGGACTACAGGCGCGTGCCACATACCCAGCTCCTTTTAAATTTTTGGTAGAGATGGGGTCTCACTGTGTTGCCAGGATGCCTTGGCCTTGCCAAGTGCTGAGACTACAGGTGTGAGCCACCGTGCCCAGCGAGTTTTAGAAAGACTTCCAGGTCTTTCGAAGAACTTCATTAAAGGGATTAGAATAATAAGCTAATTTTTTCCTTTTGAGACAGAGTTTCACTCTTGCTGACCAGGCTGGAGTGTATCTCAGCTCGCTTCAATCTCCAACTCTCGGGCTCAAGTGATTCTCCTGCCTCAGCCTCCAGAGTAGCTGGGATTATAGGCATGCACCACCACACCCAGCTAATTTTGTATTTTTAGTAGAGATGGAGTTTCTCCATGTTGGTCAGGCTGGTCTGGAACTCCCGACCTCAGGTGATCTGCCTGCCGTGGCCTCCCAAGTGCTGGGGTTACAGGCATGAGCCACTGTGCCCGGCCTCTGAATTTTTTGTTGTTTTTGAGACAGGTTCTCTATCACCCAGGCTGCAGTGCAGTGGTGTGATCATAGCTCACTGCAGCCTCAGCCTCCAAGGCTCAAGCATCCGACTGCTTCAGCCTCCTGAGTAGCTGAAACCAAGGCACCAAGCCCAGCCTATTTTTTTGTAGAGACAGGGTTTTGCTGTTGCCCAGGTTGGTCTTTGAACTTCTGATCTCAAGTGATCCTTCCACCTTAGCCTCCCAAAATGCTGGGATTACAGGTCCGAGCCACCGAGCCTGGCTCCTCCAACCTGTCACGTCCTTTTCAACCTTTCACATGGAACCAGCCTGTGCCATGTCACATGCTGTTCTGCTGCACACCTTTTTTATACTTGACTTGAGGGTGCTAAGGAGCTCCGGCTGGTTTCGAATTCCCTTTCCCTAGGAAAGGCAGGACACCACTTTCTCTGCATGGATGACTCCCCCTCACTTCAACCATTTAGTTACCTCCCGCCTCAGCTTCCCAGGTAACTGGGATGACAGGCATATGCCACCATGCCCGGCTTTTTTTTTTGGAGACAGAATCTTGCTCTGTCACCCAGGCTGGAGTGCAATGGTGCAATCTCAGCTCACTGCAACCTCCGCCTCCCGAGTTCAAGCAATTCTCCTGCCTCAGCCACCCCAGGCGCATGCCACCACACCTGGCTAATTTTTGTTTTGTATTTTTAGTAGAGATGGGGTTTCATCATGTTAGCCAGGATGGTCTTGATCTCCTGATCTTGTGAACTGCCCACCTCGGCCTCCTTACGTGCTGGGATTACAGTTGTCAGCCACCACACCTGGCCCATGCCCGGCTTTTTAATCTTTTCTAGAGAGGGGGTCTTATCATGTTGCCCAGCCTGGTCTCAAACTCCTGAGCTCAAGGGATTTGCCTGCCTTGGCTTTCCAGAGGTGCTTCCCCAGACCTTTGGAAAGTCGGCATTGAAGTGACCAACGGACTCCTCCCTCTCCTGCTTCTTTGTTAGTTGTTGACTGTGGCCCTCCTGATGATCTCCCCAGTGGCCGAGTGGAGTACACCACAGGTCCTGAAGTGACCACCTACAAAGCTGTGATTCAGTACAGCTGTGAAGAGACCTTCTACACAATGAAACTCAATGATGGTATGCAAATTTCTCAAAGCTGGGGGTGGGCAATACTTGAAACTTGAGTCCCCATGGTCAGAAAATAAACTCTAACCAACATTTTTGGCTAAGGCTAGACAAAAGATTAAAAGCCACTTCTCCCATCCACTAAGTGAAATATTATAGCCGAAGTGACTTTAATGTCAATTTGCAAAAATCTGAAAACAGATCTTATCTAGTAAATGATTGCTACAAACACACAATATATTCCAAATGGTTTAATTTAACAAGTCAAAACCTTATCATTAAGCACTTGAGATCTTGATACATATTCAAGTTACACATCTAAAAGGTTTCTACTTTGCAAGCAAACATGGTAATGCAGAGACCTCCTATTTATGAAATCATGTAAAATGGTTCTTCAGACACCTCTATTTCCCACGGATGCTCAAGAATCAACATTTTTCAAGGGGGTATTCAAGCAAATGACAACGATCTTATACATGCAGTTAAACATTTCTGCTTTTCCAATGATTTGCAGGTAAATATGTGTGTGAGGCTGATGGATTCTGGACGAGCTCCAAAGGAGAAAAATCCCTCCCAGTCTGCGAGCCTGGTAATGGAGACATTTATACAAGAGATTGGTAATTGATGGAAAGTAGGGCTGGGCAGGAGAGAGTGAGCAGAGCCTTAGCTGTGGTAGGCAGAAATGGAACTTCAGCACTTGGCTCTTAGGCTAAGTTATTATTTCCAAATAATATGTTCTCATTACCTGCTTTCCATAGAGAGAGGTTGTTAGGTGCTGACTGTATCAGTCACTTGATTATTTTTGACCTTGTAACTAGGCAAGCATAAAAAATTAAATGATTTTTAGGCCGGGCCTGGCTCACCCCTGTAATCCCCAGCATTTTGGGAGACTGAGGTGGGCAGATCACCTGAGGTCGGGAGTTCCAAGACCAGCCTGACCAATGTGGAGAAATCCTGTCTCTACTAAAAATACAAAATTAGCTGGGCGTGGTGGTGCAGGCCTGCAGTCCCAGCTACTCGGGAGGCTGAGGCAGGAGAATCACCTGAACCTGGGAGGCAGAGGTTGCGGTGAGCTGAGATGGTGCCATTGCACTCCAGCATGGGCAACAAGAGCAAAACTCCACCTCAAAAAACAAAAGCAAGAAAATAATTATCTTTTTTTTTTTTTTGAGACGGAGTTTTGCTCTTGTTACCCAGGCTGGAGTGCAATGGCGCGATCTCGCTCACAACCTCCGCCTCCTGGGTTCAAGCAATTCTCCTGCCTCAGCCTCCTGAGTAGCTGGGATTACAGAAAATAATTATCTTGAACAATTTATACATTTATAAACATGAGCTCTTCTGCTGAGTTACTGTTCTATGTTAAGATGCTATTAAAACCCAAAGCTAATAACTTCATTATTTCCCCAAGCAACTGTTTTCAATGACATCTAGTTTTTAAACATTAATGCAATTTGCCTTTTTTTTTTTTTTTTTTT
>NW_022441310.1:0-5718 GCF_009761245.1 Sapajus apella
GCATCCTATACTCCCAGTCACTCAGGAATATCCAAACACAGCTTTTATTAGAAACGTTTTTCTTTTTTTTTTCCCCATTTATTTATTTTATTGCATTTTAGGTTTGGGGGTACATGTGAAGAACATGCAAAATTGTTGCATAGGAACACACATGGCAGTGTTATTTGCTGCCTTCCTCCCCATCTCATATATCTGGCATTTCTCCCATTGCTATCTCTCCCCAGCTTCCCACCCCCACCCTCCCTCCCCTATTTCCCCCCAACTGACCCCAGTGTGTAGTGCTCCCTTCCCTGTGTCCATGTGTTCTCGTGCAACTTCCTAAAGTGAACGAACCCACAGCAGAGAAGATTGAAACAGACGTTTCTCCTGAGGTTTAGATTCGATCTTACCGCTAATTCTTATGAGCCTGTATAGGGCTGGAACCATCTCTTTCCAAACTCTCAAAGAAAGTGTTTCTCAACTGCTCCATTCACACATCTGTTTAACTCTGTGAGTTGAATATACACCTTGACCATCGTTTTGCTACATAGACCTGTTTTTGTTTTAGAGCCAGATATTTCTCATTACTTCCTATACTCCCATGGATTCAGGAATATCCAAACGCAGCTTTTAGAAGAAAAGTGTTTCTAACTCGCCGAATCTAAACATAGATGCAACTTCCTAAGGTGAAAGAACACACAGCAGAGAACTTTAAAACAGACGTTTCTCCTGTGGTTTAGACGCGATCTTACCGCTAATTCTTATGAGCCTGTATAAGGCTGGAAATATCTCTTTCCAGATTCTCCAAAGAAAGGTTTTCTGAACTGCTACGTTTACACAACTCTTTAACACTCTAAGTTGAATATACTCCTTGACCATCATTCTGCTATATAGCCCCGTATTTGTTTTAGATCCAGATATTTCTCATTACTTCCTATACTCCCATGGATTCAGGAATATCCAAACGCAGCTTTTAGAAGAAACGTGTTTCTAAATCTCTGAATCTAATCGTAGATGCAACTACCTTAGCTGAACGAACACACAGCAGAGAAGTTTGAAACAAACGTTTCTCCTTTGGTTTAGATTCGATCTTACCGCTAATTCTTAAGAGGGTGTTTATGGCTGGAAATATATGTTTCCAGATTCTCCAAAGAAAGTGTTTCTCAACTGCTACATTCACACATCTGTTTATCTCTGTAAGTTGAATATACACCTTCACAATCATTCTGCTACATAGCTCCGTTTTTGTTTTAGATCCAGATATTTCTCATTACATCCTACACTCCCATTCACTCATTAATATCCAAACACAGTTTTAGAAGAAACGTGTTTCCAACCCGCTGAATCTAAACATAGATGCAACTTCCTAAGTTGAACGAACACACAGCAGAGAAACTTAAAACAGCCGTGTCTCCTGTGGTTTACAATCGATCTTACCGCTAATTATTATGATGCTGTTTATAGCTGGAAATATCTCTTTCCAGATTCTCCAAAGAAAGGTTTTCTAAACTGCTACATTCACACATCTGTTTACCTCTGTAAGTTGAATATACACCTTGACAATCATTCTGCTATATAGCTCCGTTTTTGTTTTAGACCCTGATATTTCTCATTACATCCTATACTCTTATTCATTCCAGAATATCCAAACGCAGCTTTTAGAAGAAACGTGTTTCTAACTCGCTGAGTCAAATCATAGATGCAACTTCCTAAGGTGAACGAACACACAGCCGAGAAGTTTGAAACAGACATTACTCCTGTGGTTTCGATTCGATCTTACCGCTAATGCTTAAGAGCCTGTATATGACTTTAAATCATTCTTTTCCAAACTCTCCAAAGAAACGGTTTCTCAACTGCTCCATTCACGCATCTGTTTAACTCTGTAAGTTGAATATACACTTTGACAATCATTCTGTTACATAGCCTTGTTTTTGTTTTAGATCCAGATATTTCTCATTACTTCCTGTACTCCCATGGACTCAAGTATATACAAAGGCAGCTTTTAGAAGAAAAGTGTTTCTATCTCGCTGAATCTAAACATAGATGCAACTTCTTAAGGTGAAGGAACACACAGCAGAGGAATTTAAAACAGACGTTTCTCCTGTAGTTTTCACACGATCTTTGCTCTAATTCTTATGTGCCTCTATATGGCTGGAAATATATGTTTCCAGAATCTCCAAAGAAAGGGTTTCTCAACTGCTACATTAACACATCTGTTTAACTCTGTAAGTAGAATATACACCTTTACAATCGTATCGCTACATAGCCCCGTTTTTTTTAGAGCCAGATATTTCTCATTAATTCCTATACTCCCATGGACTCAGGAATATCCAAACGCAGCTTTTAGAACAAAAGTGTGTCTAAGTCGCCGAATCTAAACATAGATGCAACTCCCTAAGTTGAACTAACACACAGCAGAGAAGTTTGAAACAAACGTTTCTCCTTTGGTGTAGATTCTATCTTACTGCTAATTCTTAAAGGCTGTTTATGGCTGGAAATATATGTTTCCAGATTCTCCAAAGAAAGGGTTTCTCAACTGCTACATTCACACATCTGTTTAACTCTGTAAGTTGAATATACAAATTGACAATCATTCTGCTACCTAGCTCCGTTTTTGTTTTAGAGCCAGATATTTCTCATTACATCCTATACTCCCATTCACTCATTAGTATCCAAACACAGTTGTAGAAGAAACGTGTTTCTAACCCGCTGAATCTAAACATGGATGCAACTTCCTAAGGTGAACGAACGCACAGCAGAAAAGCTTAAAACAGACGTGTCTACTGTTTTTTTAGATTCTATCTTACCGCTAATTATTATGATGCTGTTTATAGCTAGAAATATCTCTTTGCAGATTCTCCAAAGAAAGATTTTCTCAACTGCTGCATTCACACATCTGTTTACCTCTGTAAGTTGAATGTACACCTTGACAATCATTCTGCTATATAGCTCCGTTTTTGTTTTAGACCCAGATATTTCTCATTACATCCTATACTCCTATTCACGAAGGAATATCCAAACGCAGCTTTTAGAAGAAACGTGTTTCTAACTCGCTGAGCCAAATCATAGATGCAACTTCCTAAGGTGAACGAACACACAGCAGAGAAGTTTGAAACAGACATTTCTCCTGTGGTTTAGATTCGATCTTACCGCTAATGCTTAAGAGCCTGTATATGGCTTTAAATCATTCTTTCCAAACTCTCCAAAGAAAGGGTTTCTCAACTGCTCCATTCACACATCTCTTTAACTCTGTAAGTTGAATATACACTTTGACAATCATTCTGCTACATAGACCTGTTTTTGTTTTAGAGCCAGATATTTCTCATTACTTCCTATACTCCCATGGACTCAAGTATATACAGAGGCAGCTTTTAGAAGAAAAGTGTTTCTAACTCGCTGAATCTAAGCATAGATGCAACTTCCTAAGGTGAACGAACACTCAGCAGAGGAGTATAAAACAGACGTTTCTCCTGTAGATTGGTCACGATCTTCGCTGTAATTCCTATGTGCATCTATATGCCTGGAAATACCTCTTTCCAGATTCTCCAAAGTAAGCGTTTCTGAACTGCTACATTCACACATCTGTTCAACTCTCTAAGTTGAATATACTCCTTGACAATCATTCTGCTACATAGCTCCGTTTGTCTTTTAGAACCAGATGTTTCTTATTACATCCTATAATCCTATTCATTCAGGAATATCCAAACGCAGCTTTTAGAAGAAAAGTGTTTCTGACTCGCTGAACGTAATCATAGTTGCAACTTCCTAAGGTGAACGAACACACAGCAGAGAACTTTAAAACAGACGTTTCTCCTGTGATTTAGACGCGATCTTACCGCTAATTCTTATGAGCCAGTATGCGGCGGGAAATATCTCTTTCCAGAATCTCCAAAGAAAGGGTTTCTGAACTGCTACGTTCACACATCTCTTTAACACTCTAAGTTGAATATCCTCCTTGACAATCATTCTGCTACATAGCTCGGTTTTCGTTTTAGAGCCAGATATTTCTCATTACATCCTATACTCCTATTCACTCAGGAATATCGATACGCAGCTTTTAGAAGAAACGTGTTTCTAACTCACTGAATCTAATCTTAGATGCAACTCCCTAAGTTGAAGGAACACACAGCAGAGAGGTTTGAAACAAACGTTTCTCCTTTGGTTTAGATTCGATCTTACCGCTAATTCTTAAGTTGCTGTTTATGGCTGGATATATCTCTTTCCAGATTCTCCAAAGAAAGGGTTTCTGAACTGCTACATTCACACATCTCTTTAACACTCTAAGTTGAATATACTCCTTGACAATCATTCTGCTACATAGCTCCGTTTTTGTTTTAGAGCCAGATATTTCTCATTACTTCCTATACTCCCATGGACTCAAGAATATCCAAACGCAGCTTTTAGAAGAAATGTGTTTCTAAGTCACCGAACCTAAACATAGATGAAACTTCCTAAGGTGAACGAACAGACAGCAGAGAAGATTGAAACAGACGTTTCTCCTGTGGTTTAGATTCCATCTTACCGCTAATTCTTATTAGCCCGTATAGGGCTGGAAATATCTCTTTCCAAACTCTCCAAAGAAACGGTTTCTAAACTGCTACATTCACACCTCTGTTTAACTCTCTACGTTGAATATACGCCTTGACAATCATTCTGCTACATAGATCCATTTTTATTTTAGAGCCAGATATTTCTCATTACATCCTATACTCTTATTCACTCAGGAACTGGCAAACGCAGCTTTTAGAAGAAATGTGTTTCTAACTCGGTGAATCCAAACCTAGATCCACCTTCCTAAGGTGATCGAACACACAGCAGAGAAGTTTAAAAGAGACGTTTCTCCTGTGGTTTAGACGCGATATAACTGCTAATTCTTAAGGGCCTGCATAGGGCTGGAAATATCTCTTTCCAGATTGTCCAAAGAAAGGGTTTCTCAACTGCTACATTCACACATCTGTTTAACTCTGTAAGGTGAACATACACATTGACAATCATTCTGCTACTAAGCCCCGTTTTTGTTTTAGAGAAAGATATTTCTCATTACATCCAATACTCCCATTGACTCAGGAATATCCAAACACTGCTTTTAGAAGAAACATGTTTCTAACCAACTGAATCTAAACATAGATGCAACTTTCTAAAGTGAACGAACACAGCAGAGAAGATTAAAACAGACATTTCACCTGTGGCTTAGATTCGATATTGCCGCTTATTCTTATGAGCCTGTATATGGCTTGAAATATCTCTTTCCAAACTCTCCAAACAAAGGGTTTCTCAGCTGCTACATTCACACATCTGTTTAACTCTGTAAGGTGAACATACACATTCACAATCACTCTGCTACATAGCCCCGTTTTTGTTTTAGAGAAAGATATTTCTCATTACATCCAATACTCCCTTTGACTCAGAAATATCCAATCGCAGCTTTTAGACGAAACGTGTTTCTCACTCGCTGAATCTAATCATAGATGCCACTTCCTAAGATGAACGAACACTCAGCAAAGGAGTTTGAAACACAAGTTTCTCCTGTGGTTTAGATGCGATCTTACCGCTTATTCTAAAGAGCCTGTATATGGCTAGAAATATCTCTTTCCAGATTCTCCAAAGAAAGGGTTTCTCAACTGCAACATTCACACATCTGTTTAACTTTGTAAGTTGAATATGTACCTTGACAATCTTTCTGCTACATAGCTCCTTTTTTGTTTTAGAGCCAGATATTTCTCATTACATCCTATACTC
>NW_022441311.1:0-5661 GCF_009761245.1 Sapajus apella
ATCTTTAACTCCTGGCCTTGATCCTCCTGCCTCAGCCTCCCAAAGCACTGAGATAACAGGCATGAGCCACTGCACCCAGTGAGACCCCTGATGTTTTAACTATGACCCCAGGCTGTCTTCTACTGCACTGCAGACAGGTGTAAGACCCCCTTTGGCTGCCCAACCCAGAGCCCGGCCTGAGCAGATATGAATGGAAGGCCAGGGCTCTAACTGGCAGTGTTCTCCCCAGCTAAAGTGACAGTGTGTGGGGGGGATGCAGGAACCCAGGACCCCCAGGCCACTCTATCCCCACTGAGGAGTTTCTGGGACAGAGAGGGGGGTATTCACAGAGAGGCTGGGTCTGCTGGGGAAAAAGGATATCCCCCCCCTTCCAGAAGGGGAGAAATTTCTTTGTTTGTTCTCTCAGTCTTCTTTTTCAAGAAACAAGCATCTGGCAGTGGATGGTGTGGGGACCATGTTTGGGTGGGGTGTGTGCCTACCTTTGCCTTTTATGTGGTTGGGTTTATTTTCTTTTTCTCCATCAGCTCCAATGCACCAGCTTGTCCATAGAGCAGTGAGACTAGAATCACAGAGATGCTTCCCTGGTGTCCAAAAAAGTCCAGCTCTTTCTAGTGGCACTTCCAAGGGGGAAGAGATTGGAGAGCTCTCCAGCAAACCCAGGCCTGAGTTTTGCAGAGGTCTGAGCTGAGGACTGAATGTCCAAGGGGCTGAGGGTACGGGCTGTCTTTGGGAGGTCAGGTACAGCCAGTGAAGGAGCTGGTGTTAATTTCCTGAAGCTTCTGTAACACGGACCACAGATCTGGTGCCTTAAAATAACAGAAATTTTAGGCCAAACATGATGGCTCATGTCTGTAATCCCAGCTATTTGGGAGGCTGAGGCAGGAGAATCGCTTGAACCCAGGAGGTGAAGGTTGCAGTGAGCTGAGATTGTGCCACTGCACTCCAGGCTGGGTGACAGAGGGAGACTCCGTTTCAAAAAAAAAAAAAAAAGAAGAAAGAAAGAAAAGAAAGCTGTAATTTCCAACATTAAAGCAAGAGTTCTTACTGCACCTGGCATGGGAAGAGAGAAACGGGGCTTTGTATAACACATCCCTCCTCCGATGCTGTTGTCTACATGCCTAGATCTATAGCAATTTATCACAAATGAGGACATTGTAATATCATTTTCCTCCAGCCTTTTCCTGGGGGGAAGTTCTGTGATGCAAGTGTTAAAAAAAAATCTGAGGCCGGACGCGGTGGCTCAAGCCTGTAATCCCAGCACTTTGGGAGGCCGAGGCGGGTGGATCGCGAGGTCAAGAGATCGAGACCATCCTGGTCAACATGGTGAAATCTCGTCTCTACTAAAAATACAAAAAATTAGCTGGGCATGGTGGTGCGTGCCTGTAATCCCAGCGACTCAGTAGGCTGGGGCAGGAGAATTGCCTGAACCCGGGAGGCGGAGGTTGCGGTGAGCCGAGATCGCGCCATTGCACTCCAGCCTGGGTAACAAGAGCGAAACTCCATCTCAAAAAAAAAAAAAAAAAATCTGGCCCAGCATGTGGCTCTTGCGTATAATCCCAGCTCTTTTAGGGGTCCAGGCAGGTGGGCGGATCACTGGGGGTCAGGATTTCCGGACCAGCTTGGCCAACATGGCAAAACTCCATCTCTACTAAAAATACAAAAATTAGCCAGGTACAGTGGAGTAGGCTGTGATCCCAGCTACTGGGGAGGCTGAACAGAAGAATCACCTGAACCCCAGAAATGGAGGTTGCAGTGAGCAGAGATTGCGCCAATGCACTCCAGCCTGGGTGACAAAAGGAAATGTCGTCAGAAAATAAATAAATAAATAAATTAGACTGGCATGGTGTCACATGCCTGTAGTCCCAGCTACTCAGGAGTCTTAAGCAGGAGAATTGCTTGAACCTGGGAGGTGGAGGTTGCAGCAAGCTGCGATTATGTCGCTGCACTCCAGCCTGGGCAACAGAGTGAGACTGTGTCTCAATTTAATTTTTTTTTTTTTTTAGCTGGGCACAGTGGCTTACACCTGAAATCCCAGGATTTGGGAGGCTGAGGTGGGTGGATCACCTGAGATTGGGAGTTGGAGACCAGCCTGACCAACATGGAGAAACCCTGTCTCTACTGAAAATATAAATTAACCAGGTGTAGCGGCACATGACTGTAATTCCAGCTTGGGAGGCTGAGGCAGGAGAATCACTTGAACCTGGGAGGTGGAGGTTGTGGTGAGCCAAGATTGCACCATTGCACTCCAGCCTGGGCAACAGATTAAGACTCCACAATTGGAAGCCAGACTTTCTAGCTGCCGGTACCACTGGATTCAGATGAAAACCAGCATTTGTCAGGCACAACTGCATGCCTCAGGCATCACAGTCAGCATTTTCCTAGTCAGGCAGGTCAGGGACCTAAGATGCTGGTGGTGTTGGTTGCAGGAACCCCCCATTAAGGCCTCTGTGCCATGGGGCTGCAGATCTCAACTCTGGGGCCATGAACATAGCCAGCTGCATGTATACCCATATCGAGTGGCCCAGTTTAGAGATCCTTTTCCTCCAACCATTGAATCTCCATACCCAAGCCCAGTGGCACCATGGAGTTGGGCTGCTTGTCCCCAGTTCTAAAGACATGGAAACTGACCAGGCACAGTGGCTCACACTTGTAATCCCAGCACTTTGGGAGGCTGAGGCAGGTGGATCACCTGAGGTCAGGAGTTCAAGACCAGCCTGGCCAACATGGTGAAACCCCATCTCTACTTATAATATAAACATTAGCCAGGTGTGGTGGTACATGTCCATAATCCCAGCTACCGGGGAGGCTGAGGCAGGAGAATCACTTGGACCTGAGAGGTGGAGGTTGCAGTCAACCAAGACTGTGTCACTGCACTCCAGCCTGGGTGACAGGGTAAGACTTCATCTCAGAAAACAAAAAAACAAATATGGAAACTGGAGCCCAGAGAAGGGACATGACTTGCTCACATCCCACAGCAGAAGTGGCTGAGGTGGGATTGCAGCCCCAATCTGTCCGATCCCCACTTCTCCTGTGGTTCTTCCCACCTCCTCCTCATCCAGGACTTGAGAGGGACCAAGAAAACCGAGCATGGGATTGTCCCTGGGGCTGGAGCTAAGGTGGGCTTTCCTTGAAGGTTAGGACCTTGGAGGTAGGACCTTAGCAGAGGACATCTGTCCTCCTCCAGCCCCCATCGCCAATCCATGGAGGATCATTCATTCAATCCCTCTACAGAATCTAAGACCATCAACAGTGTAGGGACCATCTGTTCCTGGAGCCACTGCTGGGGTCTCAGGCAGTTGGGAGCTCACATCCCACCCTGGAAGCGGGTACTAGCCGTGTTTGAAGTGGAGGGTTTCTTCCGCTCACACACCCTGCTCTCCCACAGTGCTCAGCGCTGTCCAAACTGAATGCCGAGGTGGCCTCTGTTGCAGTGCATGATGACAGCACCTTCATGGTGGGCACGGAGAAGGGGAGAATGTTCCTGAATGCCCAGAAGGAGCTACAGTCAGACTTCCTCAGGCTCTGCCATGAGTACCCCAGGGTGCCAAAATGCCGGGCCACCATACCCTGGGGGCAGATGCTTGAGCCTTTGTCTGGGTCCCCAACCCTGTCTAGCCAGGGTGGTGGTGTGTGGGAGATGAACTGGGCAAGCGGCATTGTCTGAGATTTCCGATGTGGTGTTATTGAGGTAGCCATGGGTTTTGATGGAATCATTCAGCAGCCCTGGAGTTGATAGATGCTGGCTGGGTGAACCCCAGGGTGGGCCAGAGCCAGTCACTTCCATCTGCCTTTTCCAGATGGGGACACAAAGGCTCAAGGTTGCTGCCCAGTTCTTCCTCTTAACTATGTATCCCTGAACACAGGACCAAATGCACTTATTCCAACACAATTTTTTTTAATGAGACAGAGTCTCGTTCTGTCACCCAGGCTGGAGTATAGCGGTATGATCTCAGCTGGCTGCAACCTCTGCCTCCTGGGTTTAAGCAATTCTCCTGCCTCAGATTCCCAAGTAGCTGGGACTACAGGTGCCCACCACCATGCCTGGCTAATTTTTGTATTTTTAGTGCATATGGGGTTTCACCATATTGGCCAGGCTGGTCTGGAACTCCTGACCTCAAGTGATCCACCCACCTCAGCCTCCCAAACTACTGGTATTACAGGTGTAAGCCACTGCACCTGGCCATATTTCAGTAAGATTTATTGAAAGCCTACCGTGCGTGGCATCCTTTCTGATGCTAACTCACTTATCCTGACATCAACCCGAGGGGCAGGCACAGTCATTGTTAAGTCACATCTTAGGCCAGGTGAAGTGGCTCATGTCTGTAGTCCTAGCACTTCAGGAGGCTGAAATGGGAGGATCACTTGAGCCCAGAAGTTGGAGGCCAGCCTGGGCAACATAGCAAGACCCCTGTCTCCACGAAAAATTTAAAAGTTAACCAGGCTTGATGGTGCACACTTGTAGTCCCAGCTGCCCGGGTGGCTGAGGCAGGAGGGTCACTTGTGCCTGGGAGCTCAAGGCTGCAGTGAGTTACAATGACACCATGCACTCCAGCCTGGGTGACAGTGAGACCGCATCTCAAAAGAACCATGGTTACAGCATGAGCTTAAGAGAATGGGCCGTGGCTGGGCCCAGTGTGGCTTACACCTGTAATCACAGCACCTCGGAGGGCCAAGGTGGGGAGATCACAAGGTCAGGAGTTCGAGACCAGCTGGGCCAATATGGTGAAACCTCATCTCTAAATATAATACAAAAAAAAAAAAATAGCCAGCCATGTGTCTGTAGACTCAGCTACTAGGGAAGCTAAAGCAGCAGAATCACTTGAACCCCGGAGGCGGAGGCTGTAGTGGTCAGAGATTGAGCCACTGCACTCCAGCCTGAGTGACAAAGCGAGACTCTGTCTCAAAAAAAAAAAAAAAAAGAGAATGGGCCGCCTGGGTCCACATGTGCTGTGCCTCAACCTGCTCATCTGTGAAAGGGGAGAACGGGTGGGTCTGAGGGTTAAACGAATTCGTACCTGGCAAGCACTTAGGGCTGTGTCTGGCGCTTGGTTCACACTCAGTAGACACCAGCTCTTGTTGCTGTTAGTATTCACATCACATCCCTAAGATCAGCTGTTTCAGGGAAGGGCATCCCCCAGCACTGGGCCTATCATTACTGGGGTCCAGCCATGCCCCCAGCCAGCCCCACTCAGCCCTCAGAGTCTAGACCCTTTCCCAGGCCAGGATGGGGGACTGGGGCTGGTTAGAGTGGACAGCAGAGGTCCTGTGGCACCCCAGCCTCCCAGGGCATGGGGCAGTGCACCTGGCTTCTTGAGCCAGCAAGAGCTGCTATTTATAGCATCGGGAACTTCGCTGATTTATTTCATGCTCTGCAGATACCAGAGGAGAACTGACTCCAAGCTGGGAGGGGGCCACAGGCCCCTCATCTCATTTCCTTTCCAATGCAGCTTCTAGCACATTCCCCAAGGATCCACCAGCACTCTCAGGTCCCCAACCTGGCCTGCAATCAGCCTGGCATGAACCCCCTGATTGCAACCCACAGCCTCCTTGGGGCAAGAGTGGGGGGTGCCTGTTGTCTCTCCTTCTGGCAGAGCAGAAAATGGGGGCATAGGTTGGTCAAGACAGTGTTTGTATAACAGCCCAGAAAGGTGTGGATGTGGC
>NW_022441312.1:0-5717 GCF_009761245.1 Sapajus apella
AACAGAAACAGAGCTGTTACACTGAGGGCAAAGTGGTACCTGACGGAGCCACGATTCGGGTCAGAGCTTTGCAGGACAGTGAGGACAAGATGAGCACGTGCCGTGCTGCCAACACATGAGGACTCATTTCATTTTTCTGTCCGCTTTAAATATGTTTGAAAATTCCATTAAAATAAAATAAAACAAACCAACAAAAAACCTCATTGAAGGCTTAAGTCGGGACGTTTTTCCCCAGCAGCTTCGGCGTCGCTACTCTGTGCATTTGCAGAGGCTCTTACTGGAGAGGCATATTTGTAATAAACATTTTGATATACTAGACAATCAGGGCTCTGAGGATTAAATGAGACGATCCATGCAAACTACTTAGCGTGGAATTCTCAGGACATATAAATCTAAAAGTTTTTATGGAAGTTGATTTTATTACTCAAAATATATTACAGTAATTTTGTAAATCTGTTTCATCTCTCTATCTCTATATAATTTGTCTTCTGTTTAACAGCTACAGAATGTTTCATAATTTATTTAGCCATTCCTCTATTGACCTTTTCTCTTCGTATGACAATTTTATAATAAATGTCTCTAATACATATTTGTGCACCTGCCCAATTAGTTCCAAGAGGTAAGCTCCAGAACCGGATATGGCTAAAAATCGATGCATTTTCATATATTCTTTCTCATTTGCCCGCAAAGAGATTGTACTTACTTACATACGCACCCTCCAAGTAATTATGACAGGATCTGGTTCTTCATACCCTTGCCAACAAGGAGTTAGACAAACGCATTATTAGTGAGAGCAAGTGCATAAGGACTGTTGATTTTTATCTCTGCCAAGGTGAAATACATTTTTATGTTCTCTGCTTGTTTTGTGTTGGACTCTTGTCTCTTTATTGGTTTGTTAGAACTCTTTATAGCAAGACTATTAATACTTAGTCACGTATGTCACAGGACATTTTCTCTAGCTTGTCATTTGTCTTTAACTTTATGTAGTTCTAAATATTTTGACTTTCATTTTAGGCTATCTGGGATTTATGGCATGCTTAGAAAAGCCTTTTATAATAGGCCAGGTGTGGTGGCTCACGCCTGTAATCCCAGCACTTCGGGAGGCCGAGGCAGGTGGATCTTGAGGTCAGGAGTTCGAGACCAGCCTGACCAACATGGTGAAGCCCTGTCTCTACTAAAAATACAAAAATTAGCCAGGTATGGTAGTGCGCACGAGCCTGTAATCCCAGCTACTCCAGACGCTGAGGCAGGAGAATTGCTTGAACCCGGGCGGCAGAGATTGCAGTGAGCCGAGATAGTGCTATTGCACTCCAGCCTGTGCAACAGAGTGAGTCTCTGTCTAAAAAAAACAAAAAAGCCAAGACATGAATTATATGTAGCTTTTGGATATATTATTTTATTGGTATGTGTCTTAGAACTCATTACAATTCTAGGTTTATATCCAAGAGACACCAACGCATGTGACCATCAGAATCATGAACAATAATATTTACAGGAGTTTCATTAACAATAACTAGGGGCCGGGCGCGGTGGCTCAAGCCTGTAATCCCAGCACTTTGGGAGGCCGAGGCGGGTGGATCACGAGGTCAAGAGATCGAGACCATCCTGGTCAACATGGTGAAACCCCGTCTCTACTAAAAATACAAAAAATCAGCTGGGCATGGTGGTGCGTGCCTGTAATCCCAGCTACTCAGGAGGCTGAGGCAGGAGAATTGCCTGAACCCAGGAGGCGGAGGTTGCGGTGAGCCGAGATCGCGCCACTGCACTCCAGCCTGGGTAACATGAGTGAAACTCTGTCTCAAAAAAAGAAAAAAAAAAAAAAAAAAATAACTAAATATTAGAAACAATCTAAATGTTCACCAACCGGAGAATAGATGAACAGATGTGACACTATACAGACGACAGGAGCAGCGGTAATAAAATCCCCACTGATATGGATCCACATGGCAAAATCTCACGACCCTTATCTGGAGCAAAAGAAGCCTCACATAAAGTTAGCCGGGCAAGGTGGCTCACACCTGTAACCCCAGCACTTTGGGAGGCCAAGGCAGGTGGATCACCTGAGGTCGGGAGTTTGAGACCAGCCTGACCAACATGGAGAAACCCTGTCTCTACTAAAACTACAAAAAAGTTAGCTGGACAGGGTGGCACATGCCTGTAATCCCAGCTACTTGGGAGGCTGAGGCAGAAGAATTATTTGAACCCAGGAGGCGGAGGTTGTGGTGAGCCAAGATCGCGCCATTGCACTCCAGCCTGGGCAATGAGAGCGAAACTCTGTCTCAAAAAAAGAAAAAAAAGAAATGCATACTCTATCATTCCACTTATATAAAGTTCAAGAACAGGCAAAACTAGTCTTGTAATAAAAGTCAGGGCCAGGCGTGGTGGCTCATACCTGGAATCCCGAGGTCAACACTAGGCTGGGCAACATGTCGGAACCGTGTCTCTACCAAAAATACAAAAACATAATAAATTAGCTGGGCATGGTGGCACGTACCTGCAGTCCCAGCTGCTTGGGAGGCTGAGGTGGGAGGATCGCTTCAGGCTGCGTGACAAAGTGAAAAGAAGTCAGAATAATGGCTATCTCTTGAGAGGTTAGGTACTATCTGGAAAGGGTAACCTTGGAGTATGCTGGACATTTTCTGAATCTTGGTGGTAACATCACTGGTAAATAAATACTGTATGTAAAAGCTCATTGAACTGTATACACTTGAGATTTGTTCACCTGACTCAATATAAATTTTACCTAATTTTATGAAAAGTAAACTTCCTAATAGGCTTGTGTATGTCTAGTCAACAAATAAAAGTTGTAATAAGGCTGGGTGCAGTGGTTTATGCCTGTAATCCCAGCACTTTGGAAAGTTAAGGCAGGCAGATCACCTGAGGTCAGTTCAAGACCAGCTTGCCCAACACAGAGAAACCCCATCATTACTAAAAATACAAAAAATTGGTCAGGCATGGTGTCAGGCACCTGTAATCCCAGGTACTCAGGAGGGTAAGGCAGGAGAATTGCTCGAACCTAGGAGGTGGAGGTTGCAGTGAGCTGAGATCATGCCACTGTACTCCAGCCTGGGCGACAAGCGCAAAACTCCATCTTAAATAACAATAATAATAAAAGTTAAAAACCAAAAGACCCCCAAAACAAAAGAGCAACAAATAAGAAACTAAAAAAAAAGAAAGTCGTTGTCTGGCTTGTCCCAAAAATCTACTCATCAGTCTGAGACTCCGGGCATTCTCCGCACCAACACTTTGACCTGCTTTCTACCGAGAGCCCCGAGGATTGAACTTAGCGTATCCCCGGAGGGCCTTTCCTCCCGCGCTTGGCTCTTCCTTCTGCGCTCGGTGTTTCTCTTCATGACATTTCTATCTTCCAGTCTCCCAAGGCACAAGTTACAGCATCCCATTTTATCCGCTATAATAACTGAATATCGTCTCATATCAATCTCAGCGCTTTTTACTAACACCATCTTCAAATGGGCTACAAAAATTGCCTTCTAATAGGATCCTCCCAAGTCAGTTTGGGGCTCCAGTGTGTTCTGCAAAAGGCTGTCAGTTTGATTTCCTGGCACGGTGCTTTCGGAAAACATGGCAGTGTTCTAGAGCTGTGCCTTCTGATATGGTCACTGCTAGCCACAGCTGGCTACTGGGCACTTAAACTTGGTCACTTGCTGAATAACTGATTTTTCATTTCATTTCATTTTAATCAGTTGGAATTTCCATAAGCACATGTGGCTAGTGGCTAGTGTTGGCTGGTGCAGTTCTAGAGGGAAAGCTCTGAAGTGTGCCCCTCTCTCCGGGTGGAATCAGAATTTACACATTCACTGACTCTAGGTCTGGGTAGTTCCAGCTGATATCAGCTCAGTGGCCCGTCTTCATCAAACACGAACATATGATTTTGCACATGGGACTTCATGCTGCATTTGTCCTCTTAATGCTCCTCAAGTGAATGAGTAGGAACCACCCTTTTTTTTTTTTTTTTTTTTTTTGAGACGGAGTTTCGCTCTTGTTACCCAGGCTGGAGTGCAATGGCGCGATCTCGGCTCACTGCAACCTCCGCCTCCCGGGTTCAGGCAATTCTCCTGCCTCAGCCTCCTGAGTAGCTGGGATTACAGGCACGCGCCACCATGCCCAGCTGAATTTTTGTATTTTTAGTAGAGATGGGGTTTCACCATGTTGACCAGGATGGTCTCGATCTCTTGACCTCGTGATCCACCCGCCTCGGCCTCCCAAAGTGCTGGGATTACAGGCTTGAGCCACCGCGCCCGGCCCAGGAACCACTTTTTAATGCAAGTGCTTTTCTCACTGCTGACCATGAACGCTAGATTATTTTTAAGTGGCCGGGCCGGTTCCACAGACATATGAAAAGCTTCCCAATCTCTGTGTCATCTCCATTTGAAATGCACTTTACTGGGACGGTCTGGCGGCTCACACCTGTAATCCCATCACTTGGGTGAATCACCTGAGGTCAGGAGTTCGAGACCAGCCTGGCCAAGATGATGAAACCCAGTGTCTATTAAAAATACAAAAATTAATTGGGCATGGTGGCACATACCTGTAATCCCAGCTACTCAGGAGGCTGAGGCAGGGCAATCACTTGAACTTGGAAGGCGAAGGTTGCCGTGAGCCGATATTATACCATCGCACTCCAGCCTGGGTGACAGAGCGAGACTCCATCTCAAAAAAAAAAAAAAAGAACTGCACATTCCTGGAAACTCTGGCCCAAACAGCACAACTCTGTGTGACTGAAGCAGGCTGTATTGTCGATCATATGTACAAATAAGCAAAAATTATAAACAGCATAACTGGATTCAATAAAAACCTGGGTAATTCACTTATGGGAAACCAATAGACTGTAGCCATATAGCCATTAGAATGATTAGATTTCTACTGACACAGAAAGATGTTTGCATCAAATTATAATAAGAAATCAGCAGGGTCTAAAATACTAAATATCCCAATTCTAATTTATTTTTAATATAAAAATATGCACACAATCATACAGGAATAAATAGAAAGAAAACACATTAAAATGTTAACAGCACCGGTTTGTCCCCAGGTGGTAGAATTTGATGTAGTCAATCCAGATTTTCTCTGTGACTGGTATTAACACTCTTTAACAATGAAAGCAGATTTTGTCCGTGCGCAGTGGCTCACGCCTATAATCCCAGCACTCTGGGAGGCTGAGGTGGGCACAGATCGCCAGGTCTAGAGATCGAGACTATCCTGGCCAACACAGTAAAACCCTGTCTCTCCTAAAAATGCAAAAAAATTAGCTGGGCATGGTGGCACACACCTGTAGTCCCAGCTACTTGTGAGGCTGAGGCAGAGGGTCGCTTGAACCTGGAGGCAGAAGTTGCAGTGAGCCAAGATCTTACCACTGCACTCCAGCCAGGCAACAGGGCAAGACTCCATCTCAAAAGCAAACAAAAAGAAAACAGATTTTAATATTAAAATCTGCATAGTACTTCCAAAGCCGGATGTTCTTTTCTCTCTTTTTTTTTTTTCTTTTTTTGTTTCTTTGAGACACAGTTTCACACCTGTTGTCCAGGTTGGAGTGCAAACATGGTGAAACTCTGTCTCTACTGAAAAATCACGAAAATTAGTTGGGCGTGGTGGCGGGCACCTGCAGTCCCAGCTACTTGGGAGGCTGAGGCAGGAAAATCACTTGAACCCAGGAGGTAGAGGTTGCAGTGAGCCGAGATCACACCACTGCACTCCAG
>NW_022441313.1:0-5715 GCF_009761245.1 Sapajus apella
TATGATACAGCTGGTTTTCGGCAGCTTGGGTCTGTTTTCTGGCATACGAGCAGGTTTCGCCACAGTAGGGCAGACTTCAGGTTAAGACTTCGGGAGTCTACTACACATCCAGCTCCAGGGCTACTACCGGGTACCCTATAAAAATTTTGTGGGGGCGGAGCCCGGCCAGGGCCGGAGCGGAAGTGGTGGCCGGAGCGGAAGTGGAGCTGCCGCCACCGCCGCCGCGGATTCTGGATCCCGGGTAGCTGCTGCCGCCGCCGCCGCTGCAGCCACTGCAGGCAGCGCCGCCGCCACCGCCTGAGGCGTGGGCTTGGGAAGGAAGCAGTCACCTCGCTCGGAGCTTAGCTCGGAAGTGTCTTTGTCCCTTGCAGCCCTCCTACGGAATGACAATGGATAAAAGTGAGCTGGTACAGAAAGCCAAACTCGCTGAGCAGGCTGAGCGCTATGATGATATGGCTGCAGCCATGAAGGCAGTCACAGAACAGGGGCATGAACTCTCCAATGAAGAGAGAAATCTGCTCTCTGTTGCCTACAAGAATGTGGTAGGTGCTCGCCGCTCTTCCTGGCGTGTCATCTCCAGCATTGAGCAGAAAACAGAGAGAAATGAGAAGAAGCAGCAGATGGGCAAAGAGTACCGTGAGAAGATAGAGGCAGAACTGCAGGACATCTGCAATGATGTTCTGGAACTGTTGGACAAATATCTTATTCCCAATGCTACACAACCTGAAAGTAAGGTGTTCTACTTGAAAATGAAAGGAGATTATTTTAGGTATCTTTCTGAAGGCATCTGGAGACAACAAACAAACCACTGTGTCGAACTCCCAGCAGGCTTACCAGGAAGCATTTGAAATTAGTAAGAAAGAAATGCAGCCTACACATCCAATTCGACTTGGTCTGGCACTTAATTTCTCAGTCTTTTACTACGAGATTCTGAACTCTCCTGAAAAGGCCTGCAGCCTGGCAAAAACGGCATTTGATGAAGCAATTGCTGAATTGGATACACTGAATGAAGAGTCTTATAAAGACAGCACTCTGATTATGCAGTTACTTAGGGACAATCTCACTCTGTGGACATCAGAAAACCAGGGAGACAAAGGAGATGCTGGGGAGGGAGAGAACTAATGTTTCTCATGCTTCGTGATTTGTTCAGTGTCACTCTGTACCCTCCACACATATCCCTTGTGCGATAAAAAAAAAAAAAATTGTACGTAGACTTTCGATTTTTCACAGCCTCAGCCTAGCAAAAATTGTTCATGGGATAAACAGCTGGTATTTGTATCTAAAACTCAGATTGGTCACATAAATGCCACGGCATTCTGAAGTTTTGATTTTGATTAACATTTGACAGGATTACTGTGTGTTTAATTTTTTTTTTAAACTGAACACTGTGATTATGGGGTTTTGTAATTTAGCGGAACTCTTACTGGTAGAAAAAATAGACCCGAATTATGTGTAACTTTTTGGAAAGTTTAATCTGATGTCAAAACAATCATTGAAATAGACAATTCCATTGTAAAGTTGTACAGAAAGTTATAGAGATTATATTGTGATGCTGGAACTTGGAGTGAGACACACATCACCTGGCATTTGAGTTTAATGGTAATTCACAGTAATGCTGCCTGTTGTTTGGAACTTAAAGACACTTGACCTGTTGGGGCTGTTGCCACTCAAAAGTTCATGACCACAAATATCCACAGTGACTTCCTCTGAGGAAACTTGAATCCTGAAATTGAAATTCTTTGTGGCAGATAACTGGCTTATGACACCTTGAAAAGTTCAAGTGCTCACATAATGCACCTGACTAAACCCCTCTTCCTGCAGCAGTATGTTCACCGTGTTACCAGTTTGCAACTTGTGCTTCAATAGTGGGATCTATTTTCATTGTTAACACTGAGCTCAAGAAAAAAGCTGTGTGTTTTATGAGTGACCTTATCTGTTTCCTGGTTAATACCTTTAAAAATAATGTTCTGAGTCAGGCATGGTGGTGCATGCATGTAGTCACAACTGCTTGGGAGGCTGAGGCAGGAGGATCGCCAAGCCTGGGAGTTTAAGGCTGCAGTGCCCTATGGTTGCACCTGTGAATAACTGCACTCCAGCCTGGGCAACATAGCGAGACCTCATCTCCAAAAGAAAAAAAAAAAAAAAAAAAGGATTGATGTTCTGTAGAGATTGCCTTTCACTTGAGGAGTACTCTCAGTTTTCAGGTTCTTCATAGCTCGGGGCTTTTAAATTTTGAATCTAAACATTCTTTCCCACCATCCTTTTTGACTATTGACTTTGGTTTTCTCTTCTCTCCTAAGTTTCTGTCCCTCTGCTCCCTTACTTTTTTTTCCTTTTTGAATTCTATCTTTATCTGTCTTTTGTTGACTTTTTAATGCTATATATGGGCAGGGGTAAGAGACATTACTGAGCACCTTGGTGAGCAAGCCTGGCTTTAAAGATTGAGAAGAGCTTCTGGCACCAGAGCTGTCTTCCTCCAGTTCTCCACACAGTGTTGCTCTTCAGTCATACTAGGATCTGATTCAAAAAAGTATTTTTAAATATCCATGATTTCTCCCTATATTGAGGCTGGCGTGGATCATGCTTTTTAGTGCCTGTCACCAGGTTTCCCAAGTGCACTCATCCAGCTAAGCTCTCAGATGTGTTTTAAGGAGACCCTGTATTCAGGGAAGTTGTGTGGACACTGCAGTGGAGAGAATTGGGAGTAGTCAGGCCTGTCAGTCTCACAGTATCACCCCTCTACCTTTAATATTCCACCTAGCTGTAGAGTCCATCTGTTTGTCCATCTGCTGAAATGAGAAAAGAAACATTCATGCACTGATTTAAAACAAACCAAAAAAAAAAAAAAATCCCTCCTAGCTGAACAAAAATGTGCAGTTAATACTTGGCGCTTGAAAATGCAGTAGTGAATGTGGAACCAAGCCTGTCTGTATATCTGGTAGCTCTTTTCTTGCTTTGTTTTTCCTTACCAGTATTCTGCCTAATGTTTGCTTCTGTGATGGTTATATTGCCTAGCAAGCACACCCGTGGTTGTGAAAATAGTATAGCAAAAAAAGAAAAATCCCCGGTTATTGATGTACTAGATTTGTGTATGTCTTTTAAACAGTTCTAGTTTCACCTTACACAGAATAATCAGGAAAAGTGTAAAAATTCAAAAGTGAAATAAAAATTTTATCAGTTAAAAAAAAAAAATTTGTTGAGTTTGTTTCCCTTTTTTTTTTTTTTTTGAGATAGAATCTGGCTTCATCATCCAGGCTGGGGTATGGTTGTGCAATCTCGGCTCACTGAAACCTCCACCTCCTGGGTTCAAGAAATTCTCATGCCTCAGCATCCACAATAGCTGGTATTAAAGGTGTGTGCCACCATGTCTGGCAAACTTTTTCCATTTTTAGTAGAGACAGGGGTCTCACTATGTTGCCCAGTCTGGTCTCGAACTCCTGGACTCCAGTGATCAGTACGCCTCGACCTCCCAAAGTGTTGGGATTACAGACATGAGCCACTACACCCAGCCATTGTGACTAAATTTTAACGTAAGAATTATGTAACAGAGATCTCATTGTCTGCACCAAAATTTAATTTCAATGTAATCAAAAGAAACTCATCGAGTGATCCAGCCAGAGAGAGTCCCTAAGGAGAAATGATGATGAAATGGAATGCCGTGTCTCAGATGGGACCCTAGAACAGGAAAGGACATTAGGACTCTCTCTCTCTCTCTCTCTCTGTGTGTGTGTGTGTGTGTGTGTGTGTGTGTGTGTGCGCGCGCGCGTGCAGACAAGCCAGAATGTGCTGATCTTCCCAGCAATAATGATTTGGTGCCTACCAAGTGTCACATACCATGTAAAAGTGATCTACACATAGCTTCATTTATTCCTCACATCACTGCTAGGCGCTGGGCATAATCTGCATTTTACAGATAAAGAAACTGAAGAACAGAGAGGCTAGGTGCTTTGCTCATAGTCACATGGCAAGGTTAGTGGCAGATAAACGGCTCAAATTCAGGTTGACAGGGCAGCTCAGCAATATTGCCTCAAAAATCCCAAACTGTGAACATAAAACAGTTCAAAACAAGCTTCATATGGGCCATGAAAACAAGGCACACTTTCCAATCTGTCCCACTTTAAAAAGAAGAGTTTAAAAGCAGAGCACAGGCCAGGCACAGTGGCTAATGCCTGTAATCCCAGCACTCTGGGAGCCCGAGGCAGTCGGATCATGAGGTCAAGAGATTGAGACCATCCTGGCCAACATTGTGAAACCCCATCTCTACTAAAAATACTTTTTAAAAAAATTAGCTGGTTGGGGTGGCCTGTGCCTGTATTCCCAGCTACTCAGGAGGCTGAGGCAGGAGAATCGCTTGAAACTGAGAGGTGGAGGTTGCAGTGAGCCAAGATCACACCACTGCACTCCAGCCTGGCAACAGAGTGAGACTCTGTATCAAAAAAAAAACAAATAACAAACAGCGCAGCACACCCAAGACACTGACAACACTCAATGCTGGAGAGGATGTCCTTAAGTCCACCAATATCACCATACATTCTGTGCAATCAAGAAATTTACTTGGATGGGGGTAGGGTGGACTCCTGTGTGTAATTCCAGCACTTTCGGAGGCCAATGCCGGTGGATTACCTGAGGTCAGGAGTCTGAGATCAGCCTGGTCAACACGGCCAAACCCCATTTATATCAGAAATAAAAAAAACTTAGCATGGCATGGTGGCACACTCCTGTAATCCCAGCAACTTGAAGGGCTGAGCCAAAGAATCCTTTGAGCCTGGGAGGGGGAGGTTGAAGTGAGCTGAGATTTTGCCACTGCACTCCAGCATGGGAGACACAGTGAGACTCCCTCTCAAAAAAAAGAAAAATTGGGAGGGGGTGGCGCTGGGTGCAGTGTCTTACACCTGTAATCTCAGTACTTTGGGAGGTCTATGTGGGTGGATCACAAGGGGTCAGGAGTTCTAGACCAGCCTAGCCAACGAGTAGAAACCTAGTTTCTACTGAAAATACAAATATATAAATATATAAATATAAATATATATATATATATACACACACTTATATATGTATATATATATTTTAGCCGGGCAGTGCCACCGCTATCCCATTCATCACCAATTTTTGTTGATGTCTCTTACTCATTTTTGTTTTTGGAGATGGAGTCTTGCCCTGTGGAGCCTCCCAGCCTGGAGTGCAGTGGTGTGATCTCGGCTCACTGCAACCTCTACCTCCTGGGTTTAAGCGATTCTTCTGCCTCAACCTCACAAGTAGCTGGGACTACAGGCATGCACCACAATGCCTGGATAACTTTTGTATTTTGAGTAGGGATGGGGTTTCACCATGTTGGCCAGGATGGTCTCAAACTCCTGACCTCCAGTCATCCATTTGCCTTGGGCTCCCAAACTGCTAGGATTACAGGAGTAAGCCACCATGCTTGGATTTTTTTTTTTTTTTTTTTTGAGATGGGGTCTTCCTGTGTTTCCCAGGTAGGCCCTCAAGCAATTCTCCCACCTCAGCTTCCTGCGTTATCGGGGTTATAGGTGAGTGTCACCTTGCCTGACACTAGAAGCATGATTTTGTCACTGCAGACCCCTCTCATTCCCTTTCATAGGAAGTCACTGAGCACCAGAGAAGCTTGAGCCAAGAACTAGGGACACCGATATTTGAACTCATTTCTGTTGGGTGCCAAATTTCTCTGTGCCTCCTTCTGGGAAAATTGGAGGTGGC
>NW_022441314.1:0-5713 GCF_009761245.1 Sapajus apella
TTTTTTTTTTTTTGACGGAGTTTCGCTCTTGTTACCCAGGCTGGAGTGCAATGGCGCGATCTCGGCTCACTGCAACCTCCGCCTCCTGGGTTCAGGCAATTCTCCTGCCTCAGCCTCCTGAGTAGCTGGGATTGCAGGCACGTGCCACCATGCCCAGCTAATTTTTTGTATTTTTAGTAGAGACGGGGTTTCACCGTGTTGACCAGGATGGTCTCGATCTCTTGACCTCGTGATCCACCCGCCTCGGCCTCCCAAAGTGCTGGGATTACAGGTGTGAGCCACCGCGCCCGGCCCCCTTGTTTTTTTTTTTAATTTTGTAGAGACAGGATCTCCCTATGTTACCCATGTTGGTCTCAAACTTCTGGGCTCAAGTGATCCTCCTGTCTTGGTGACCAGCGTGGCTGGCATGAGCCACCATGCCCGGCCTCAAATGGATTTCTTGACTTGTGACTCAAAGGACTTGTCTACAACAGTCAGAAATTTCATCACCTGGCCAGGCCTGGTGTCTTATGCCTGTAATCCCAACACTTTGGGAGGCTGAGGCAGGATCACTTAAGCCCAGGAGTTCAAGACCGGCATGGGCAACATAGGGAGACCCTGCCTCTATTAAAAAAAGAAAAGAAAAGAAATTCCATCAACTCAACTCAAAAGTGGGGAGTGGAACAGGCAGAGACACAGAACAGAAGCAGAAAAATAAAGGTTTTCCTTGTCTAGCAAAAACTGTTCCCAGTGAGGTGACTGCCCTGCAGAACTTCCCAGCTTGTCCCCGGTCACCATCTCAGAAGTCACTATTCTCTACTAGTTTTTTTTTTTTTTTTGTTTCTTTTTTGAGACGGAGTTTCGCTCTGGTTACCCAGGCTGGAGTGCAATGGCGCGATCTCGGCTCACCGCAACCTCCGCCCCCTGGGTTCAGGCAATTCTCCTGCCTCAGCCTCCTGAGTAGCTGGGATTACAGGCACGCGCCACCATGCCCAGCTGATTTTTTGTATTTTTAGTAGAGACGGGGTTTCACCATGTTGACCAGGATGGTCTTGATCTCTTGACCTCGTGATCCACCCGCCTCGGCCTCCCACAGTGCTGGGATTACAGGCGTGAGCCACCGCGCCCGGCCTATCCTCTACTAGTTTATGACCCATGACCATCCGGTGGAACTTCAGCCCTCTCCCACTTGCCTCACATAATAGTGTTCATGCTAACACCTGGTTTTGAATAATGTTTTTGTTTTTATTTTCCCCATGTTATGGTATTTCCCATTGATGTACACAATTTTCTTTTTCTAACCTAACTGTCCAACAAAAGGAGAATGACTAAGTTGTGATATGTCTGTATAGTGGATTACCATATGGTCATTAAAAGTGATGGCGGGCCGGGCTTGGTGGCTCACGCCTTGTAATTCCAGCACTTTGGGAGGCTGAAGTGGCAGATCACCTGAGGTCAGGAGTTCGAGACCAACCTGACCAACATGGTGAAACCCCATCTCTATTAAAGATACAAAAATAGCTGGGTGTGGTGGTGGGTACCTTTAATCCTAACTACTCAGGAGGCCGAGGCAGGAGAATCACTCAAACTGGGAGACGGAGATTGCAGTGAGCTGAGGCCATGCCATTACACTGCAGCCTGGGAAAAAAGAGCAAAATATTGTCTCAAGAAAAAGAAAAAAAAAAAAAAAAGGGCCAGGCGCAGTGACTCATGCCTGTAATCCCAGCACTTTGGGAGGCCGAGGCAGGTGGATCACCTAAACTCGGGAGTTCAAGACCAGCCTGGGAAACACAGTGAAACCCCATCTCTACTAAAAAAAAATACAAAAAATTAGCCGAGTGTGGTGAGGTGCACCTGTAATCCCAGCTACTCGGGAGGCTGAGGCAAGAAAAGTGCTTGAACCCAGGAGGCGGAGGTTCAGTGAGCCGAGATCGGGCCACTGCCCTTCAGTCTGGGAGACAGAGCAAGACTCTCAAAAAAAAAGAAAGAAAAAGTTACAATGAGACTGTAAGTCATATTCATCATTTTACTCATTTACTCTGTACTTACTGGCACCAGGCTATGTGTTAGGAGATGGAGATACATAGCAGAAGAGAAAATTGTCTCACCCCATTGAATGAAGCTTCCAGCTTTGCAGCTCATCACTTTTTCTCACTTCATTCCGTATTCAGTCTCACCTACTTCCTATCCAGCCCATAGATGGTTCCCTCCTCTGCCAGGACCCTCAATATCCTTCTGCCACATTAGCTTCCCAGGCCCCATCCTTACACACAAGAAAGCATTTGTCCTTCTATCTCCCATCTGCAGAACTTACTGTTGCAGCCAGAAGAGATGGCACAATGTGGGTGGTGGTAACGCCACCTCAAGTTCATGACCCTCCCTCAGCAGGGCTTTGGGATACACACTGGTTCTTTCCTCTCTTCGTTGGGTGAATCCCACTACCTTCCTTACAACAGCAGCTGGTTTGAAATAACCTTTACCTTCTTATCAAGTCTCCTGCAACGCTCCCACCACCCCCACATCCCAGTTCTAATTCCTTATGCCCTTCTTTTTTTTTTTAGACAGGGTCTTGATCTGTCACCCAAGCTGGGGTACAGTGGCAAAATCATGGCTCACTGCAACTTCAACCTCCCGGGCTCAAGCAATCCTCCTGCCTCAGCCTCCCAAAGTGTTGAGATTACAAGTGTGAGCCACCATGCCTGGCCACCATCACTTTTTTTTTTTTGAGACTCCTGACCTCGTGATCCACCCACCTTAGCCTCCCAAAGTGCTGGGATTATAGGTAGGAGCCACTGCGCCCTGCCATCAATTTTTTTTTTTTTTTTTGAGACAGACTCTCACTCTGTCACCCAGGCTGGAGTGCAGTGATGCAATCTCAGCTCACTGCAACCTCTGTCTCCTGGGCTCAAGCAATTCTCCTGCCTCAGCCTCCTGAGTAGCTGGGATTACAGGTGCATGCCACCACACCTGGCTAATTTTTGTATTTTTAGTAGAGATGGGTTTCACCATATTGGTCAGGCTGGTCTCGAACTCCTGACCTCAGGTGATCTGCTCGCCTCGGCCTCCCAAAATGCTGGGATTACAGGCATGAGCCACTGTGCCTGGCCGGCCCTCATTGTAAATTAACAGACTGGCATTCCGCTTTTTATCAGAGAGCCAGCAGGATCCATGGTGGTAACAAGTACCACTATTGGTCAGAAAAAACTGAATTTCTAGCCAAACTTAATCAGTGACTAGTTGTGTAAGCTTGGACAAGTTACCTAAAGTTTCTGAACTTAGGCCTTCTTTTCTGTAAGTAGGGATTATTATTATTATTATTTGAGATGGAGTCTCACTGTCACCCAGGTTGGAGTGCAGTGGCGCCATCTTGGCTCACTGCAACTTCCACCTCCTGGGTTCAAGCGATTCTCCTGCCTCAGCCTCTGAATAGCTGGGACTATAGGTGCATGCCACCACACATGGCTAATTTCTGTATTTTTAGTAGAGATGGAGTTTCACCATATTGATCAGGCTGGTCTTGAACTCCTGACCTTGTGATCTGCCCACCTCGGTCTCCCAAAGTGCTGGGATTACAGGCGTGAGCCACCTCACCTGGCCATAAGTAGGGATTATTACAGCTCTTTCAGAAGTTTGTTGTGTGGATTAAGAGAGATGCCATGTGTTGAGTGCTTAACATGGTGTCTGGTGCTTTGGGGTCATTCACTAAGTACCAAAGGAGCAATCAGTCTCCAAGGCCCTGATTGCTTCCGGAGGCTGCATCTAATAAAATTGAGCATGCGTGCAGGACCTGTAGCCAGACTGCCTCCTTCACTTACCACCTGGGCATGTTGTTTCTGAGCCTCTGTTTCCTCATCTACATGATGGGGATGATATCAGGACTGACATACAAGACGGGTTGGGAGGATAAGATGATAATTCATGTCAAGCGTTTAGCACAGGACTTGGCGCATTGCAGGTGCACGTTAGAGCTTGGCTCTCAGTACTTCCCATCAACTGAGATGCTCCATGGGGGGATCAAGTTTTGTTGAAGGTAGTGCAGGACTTTTGGATGTAAGTTAGAAATGGCATAAGGCATTGTTAGGTAGGTAGTTGGATATACTAAGTCCAGAGTAGAGGTCTGAGATGGAGGAAAAGAATTAGAGTCATCAGCAAAAGATGATATTTAAAGCTAGGGGCTGGATGAAGTCACCAAGGGAATGAGTGTTCAGAGGAAAGACAAGAAGGGGGCTGAATGCTAGTACACGTGACACTTGGAGATAAAGGAGATGGTTAACACCGCAATGCTGGGAACTGGACAGAGCGGCGTGGAAGCTGCACGGCCAGCCTGCCCCAACACTCACTGAACACACTCAGCCAGGTGCTGCAAAAAGTACTTTACGAAAATTAACTCATTATTTTATTTATTTATTTTTTTTTGAGACGGAGTTTCGCTGTTGTTGCCCAGACTGGAGTGCAATGGCACGATCTCGGCTCACCGCAACCTCCGCCTCCTGGGTTCAAGCAATTCTCCTGCCTCAGCCTCCCAAGTAGCTGGGACTACAGGCACGCACCATCGTGCCCAGCTAATTTTTGTATTTTTAGTAGAGACGGGGTTTCACCATGTTGACCAGGATGGTCTCGATCTCTTGACCTCGTGATCCACCCGCCTCGGCCTCCCAAAGTGCTGGGATTACAGGCTTGAGCCACCGCGCCCGGCGAATTAACTCATTATTTTATTTTGTTTATTTATTTTATTATCATTACCTTTGGACAGAATGTCTCTCTGTTGCCCAAGCTGGAGTGAGTGGCGTGACCGTGGTTCACTGTAGCCTTCCACTCCCAGGCTCAAACAATCTCCCGCCTCAGTCTCCCAACTAGCCGGGACTATAGGCACATACCACCATGCCCAGTTGATTAATCTTGTTTTATTTTTTGTAGAGACAGGGTCTCCCTGTTCTTCCTAGGCTGGTCTCAAACTCCTGGGCTCAAGCAAGCCTCCCACCCCAGGCTCCCAAAGAGGAGGGATTACAGGCAGGAATCTCTGTGCCTGGTTTATTTATTTATTTTAGAGTCAAGTCCCGCTCCGTCACCCAGGCTGTAGTACAGTGGCACAAACATAGCTCACTGCAGCCTTCAACTCCTGGGCTCAAACAATCCTTCTTTTGGCCCCTCGAGTAGCGGGGGGACTACAGACACAGGCCATCATGCCAAGCTAAGTTTTTTTTTGTTTTTTTAGGGACAAGGTCTTGCTACGCTGCCCAGACTGGTCTGGAATTCCTGGCCTCGGCCTCCTGAGTCACTGGGATTGCAGGTGAGAGCCACCAACCCTGGCTTAACTCATTTAATGTTAGTAACATTCCCTTCAGGTAGGCACTATTATTATCCAGATTTTGCAGGTGAGAAAACTGAGACAGAAAAATAAATAATTTGCCCAAGGCCACAGAACCAGTGAGTGACAGAGCTGGGCTTCAAACCTAGGCAGCCTGGGCCCAAAATCTCTATCTCGTTCATTTCTCATTGTAGATAAACGGAGTGCCAACTGGAATTTCTTACCTTAGCCCTTTTTATTTTTTTGAGAGGGAGTCTTGCTGTATCTCCCAGGCTGGAGTGCAATGGCTTGATCTTGGCTCACTTCAACCTCCAACCCCCGAGTTCAAGCAATTCTCCTTCCTCAGCCTTCCTAGTAGCTGGGATTACAGGCACCTGCCACTATGCCTGGCTAATTTTTGTATTTTTAGTAGGGACAGAGTTTTGC
>NW_022441315.1:0-4807 GCF_009761245.1 Sapajus apella
CCTTATTTCTCTTCCAGCTCTGCCGCTTTGGACTTTGCAGCTGCCTGTTTCACGTACAATAGCCTTCATTTAAAGCAGATATAACACAGAATTTTCAGCAAACTAAGTTGAAAAAGCAAGAAATCAGCTAACATTAGCAAGCACAAAATGGATACATAAATACGTTTTGGCCAGTCACGGTGGCTCATGTCTGTAATCCCAGCACTTTGGGAGGCAGAGGCTGGTGGATCACCTGAAGTCAGGAGTTTGAGACCAGCCTGACCAACATGGTTAAACCCCATCTCTACTAAAAGTACAAAAAGTTAGCTGGGTATGGTGGTGCATGCCTATAATCCCAGCTACTCAGGAGGCTGAGACAGGAGAATTGCTTCCACCTGGGAGGCGGAGGCTGTAGTGAACCGAGATGGCACCATTGCACTCCAGCCTGGGCAAGAAGAGCAAAACTCCATCTCAAACAAACAAACAAACAAATAAGTTTCAGGTCAGGCATGGTGGCTCATGCTTGGAATCCCATGCTGGGAAGTCGAGATGGGAGGATCACGTGAGGCCAGGAATGGGAGACCAGCCTGGACAACACAGGGAGACCCAGCTCTACAAAAAAATTTTTTTTTAAAAAATGAGCCAGGCATAGTGGTGCACACCTATGGTCCCAACCACTCAGGAAGTTGAGATGAGAAGATCATTTGCGCCCAGGAGTTTGAGGACGCAGTAAGCGATGATCTCACCACTGCACTCCACCCTGGGTGACACAGTGACAACCTTGTCCCAAAAAGAAAAGAGGGCTGGGTGTGGTGGCTCACGTCTGTAATCCCAGCACTTTGGGAGGCTGAGGCAGGTGGATCTCCTGAGGTCGGGAGTTTGAGACCAGCCTGGCCAACATGGAGAAATCTCATCTCTACTAAAATACAAAAATTATCCGGGCGCGGTGGCCCACGCCTGTAATCCCAGCTACTTGGGAGGCTGAGGTAGAAGAATCGCTTGAACCCGGGAGACGGAAATTGCAGTGAGCTGAGATCACACCACTGCACTCCAGGTAACAAGAGTGAAACTCCATCTAAAAAAAAAAAAACAAAACACGTTAGCCAGGGCACATGGCTCATGCCTGTAATCCCAACACTTTGGGAGGCTGAGGCACACAGATCACGAAGTCAGGAGTTCGAGACCAGCTGGCCAACACGGTGAAACCCCATCTCTACTAAAAATACAAAAAATTAGCTGGTCATAGTGACAGGTACCTGTAATCCCAGCTACTCAGGAGGCTGAGGCAAGAGAATCACTTGAACCCAGGAGGTGGAGGTTACAGTGAGCTGAAATTTCACCACTGTGCTCCAGCCTGGGTGACAGAGTGAGACGCTGTCTCAAAAAATAAAAGTTGGCTGAGGCCTCCCCCAAAGCAGAAGCCTATACAGCCTGCAGAACTGTCAGCCAATTAAACCTCTTTTCTTTGTAAATTACCCAGTCTCAAGTATGTCTTTTTATTTTATTTTTTGAGACAGAGTCTTGTTCTTGTCACCCAGGCTGGAGTGCAATGGCGTGATCTCGGCTCACTGCAACCTCTGCCTCCCAGGGTCAAGCAATTCTCCTGCCTCAGCCTCCTGAATAGCTGGGATCGTAGGCATCTGCCACCACACCTGGTTATTTTTGTACTTTTGGTAGAGACGTGGTTTCACCATGTTTGCCAGGCTAGTCTTGAACTCCTGGCCTCAAGTGATCTGCCTACTTTGGCCCCCCAAAGTGCTAGGGTTACAGGCATGAGCCATTACGCCTGGCCTCACTCTCAAATTGTCTATTCCAAAATCAGTACTCTATACACGGCACAACACTGCCTCCCAAAATCCCTTCTCCAGGACGTGGCCAAATGCAGGCTACAGGCTCCTGGTCCAGCCATGTCCCTGTTTCACTGCTTTGCCAAAAGCTTTATCTTCAGTCGGCCGGGAAATATTTTTTATATTGAAAGCGTAGCTCAGGCTTTCTGATGGGAATTGAGGAAAAGTAATTTTTAGCGGGGGTTGGGGTGAAAAAAAGAAAAGAAAAGTAATTTTTACATCATCGATTTTGTCCTAACCCAAACTTGGTGGACATCACCTTTGGCTAGAGCTTTATTCCTTTTTTTCAATTAAAAAAAAAAAAAGATGACAGCTTTCATAGGGGACAAAATATTTCCAGGTTACAAACGGTTTTGTGAAATTCCTATCTTCGAGAGTTTAATGGAAAAGGTTCAAATCCTCACATTGCAGGAGAAGGTGATAGAAAGGCATTTGATTCCCTTGAGTCATGGGAAATCCACAAGTTATTCTTTAATAATAAAAATTGCGGCTGGGCACGGTGGCTCAAGCCTGTAATCCCAGCACTTTGGGAGGCCGAGGCGGGTGGATCACGAGGTCAGGAGATCGAGACCACCCGGGTCAACATGGTGAAACCCTGTCTCTACTAAAAATACAAAACATTGGCTGGGCATGGTGGCACGTGCCTGTAATCCCAGCTACTCAGGAGGTTGAGGCAGGAGAATTGCCTGAACCCAGGAGGCGGAGGTTGCGGTGAGCCGAGATTGCGCCATTGCACTCCTGGGTAACAAGAGTGAACCTCCGTCTCAAAAAAAAAAAAAAAATGCATGTGTAATCATTGAGACCATGAAGTGTCAACTCAAAGATTTTATGGCCGGTGTTTATATTAAATATTTTCAACAATTTATATAAGGGATTTGAAATGTGTCAAACTTATTTCTTTAATTTTATGCAAGTGAAAGATTTTATTGCATTGAATCACATAAGGAGAAGAAAAATGATTCTAAGTTCACCCAGTTCTCACCCCCGTTAATGGTCTATTGCTCATTTTACAACCAAAGCTAGGTACTAAGCTGTTTGAAGTTAACCTCTTCTAATTAAAATAAAAGTCATAAAGCAAAGTATTTCAATAATTTACAATAATCATCCCAAATGTATACAGCACGTATATTGAAAAATATAAAACATCTCGTATTTTTTATTTTTCTCACCTGGAAACAAAAACTAAAGGTTCTTGGCAAGACTAAGGGAACGTTCATTAACTTAACTATTTATAGAGTAAATGAATATGGATGTGCATGTGTTTCTCTGTGTGTGTTATGAAGGGGAACATGAAACTGAAACTTCTTTCATCTTATTTTTTTGAGACGAAGTCTTGTCTGTCACCCAGGCTGGAGTGCAATGGCACGATCTCCACTCACTGCAACCTCTGCCTCCTGGGCTCAAACAATTCTCTGTCTTGGCCTCCCGAGTAGCCGTTACAGGCTGCCACCAGACCTGGCTAAGTTTTGTATTTTAGGTAGAGACGAGGCTTCACCATGTTGAACAGGCCAGTCTCAAACTCCTGACCTCAGGTAATCCAACCACCTCAGCCTCCCAAAGTGCTGGGATCACAGGTGTGAGCCACCGTGCCCGGCTTTGTCTTATTTTTTTTTGAGTCAGGGTCTTGTTCTGTGGCTCAGGCTGCAGTGCAATGGCGTGATCATGGATCACTACAGCCTGAAGCTTCTGTCACCTCCGCCTCCCCAGTAGTGTTCCACCATGTCTGGCAGTGTGTGTGTGTGTGTAGACAGGGTCTTGCTTGTGTGTGTGTGTGTGTGTGCGCGCGTGTATAGACAGGGTCTTGTGTGTGTGTGTGTGTAGACAGGGTCTTGCTTGTGTGTGTGTGTGTGTATAGAGACAGGGTGTTGCTTTGTGTGTGTGTGTGTGTGTGTGTAGACAGGGTCTTGCTTGTGTGTGTGTGTGCGTGTATAGACAGGGTCTTTGTGTGTGTGTGTGTGTGTAGACAGGGTCTTGCTTGTGTATGTGTGTGTGTGTGTGTAGAGACGGTGTTGCTTTGTGTGTGTGTGTGTGTGTGTGTGTGTGTAGACAGGGTCTTGCTTGTGTATGTATGTGTGTGTGTGTAGAGACAGGGTCTTGCTTGTGTGTGTGTGTGTGTGTGTGTAGATAGGGTCTTGTTTGTGTGTGTGTGTGTGTGTGTGCATAGACAGGGTCTTGCTTGTGTGTGCGTGTGTGTGTGTGTGTGTGTGTGTAGACAGGGTCTTGCTTGTGTGTGTGTGTGTGTGTGTGTAGAGACAGGGTCTTGCTTATAGCCCAGGCTGGCCTCAAACACCTGGAGTCAAATGATCCTCCTATCTCAGTCTCCCAAAGTGCTGGGATTATGTGAGTGAGCCACTGCACTGGCCCAGAACCAACACTTTGAGTATCTATGGGGTACCAGGCTTACCGTTGTGATCAGAGACCCAAACACCAATAAGACCCTTCAGTGAAGTTATGTGTTGTTAAGAAATGTAGCACATAAACACCTTTCAGTGCAATGAAGTAAACGCCGAAGTGAAGAAGCCTAGACTTTGGACGTGGCAAGAGGCAAAACCATTATTGTAGAAGGAGGAGACATGGCATCTTTACACAAGATGGGAGAAATGGGCCACTCACAGTGGCACATGCTTATAATCTCAGCACTTTGAGAGGCCAGGGCGGGTAGATCACTTGAGGTCAGGAGTTTGAGACCAGTCTGGCCAGCATAGTGAAGCCCTGTTGCTAAGAAAAATACAAAAATTAGCCGAGCATGGTGGCAGGCGCCTGTAATCCCAGCTACTCGGGAGGCTGAGGCAGTAGAATCACTTGAATCCAGGAGGCAGAGGTTGCAGTGAGCCGAGATTGTGCCATTACACTCCAGTCTGGGTGACAGAATGAGACTCCATCTCAAAAAAAGAAAAAAAGAAAAAGAAAAAAAAAGAAAGGGAAAGAAAAGAAAGAAGAACTGGAGCTGCTGTAAGGCCCATGGTTGCTGACTGACATCA
>NW_022441315.1:4817-5712 GCF_009761245.1 Sapajus apella
GGGCACAGTAACTCATGTCTGTAATTCCAGCACTTTGGGAGGCTGAGGTGGGAAGATCGCTTGAGCCCAGCAGTTTGAGGTGAGCCTGGGTAATATAGGGAGACGCTATCTCTACAAAAAATTAAAAAATTACCTTTGTGTAGCGGTATGTGCCTGTGGTCTTAGCTGCCTGGGAGGCTGAGACAGGTGGATTGCCTGAGTCCAGGAGTTTGAGGGTGCAGTGAGCTATAATCGTGCCACTGCCCTCCAACCTAGACAATAGAGTGACGCCATGTCTAAAACAAACAAGCAAAGAAACAAAAAATGTCCTGTCCACTCAGAACCTCAGAATGTGACCTTATTTGGAAATAATCTTCATAGATGTAATTAGTTAAGGATCTCAAATAAAACTGAATTTAGGGTGGTTCCTAAGTTCAATGACTGGTATCCTTATAAGGAGAGAAGAGGTCACAGAGACAAACAAGAAGGCCATGTGAAGGTGGAGGTAGACAGAGATCACTGTTACGGTGCCACCACCCAAGGCAGCTTTGGGGCCACCAGACGCTGGAAACGGCAGGAAGGTTCTGCTGTGGAGCTTTGAGCGTGGCCCTGCTGACACCTTGATTTCAGATTTCTAGCCTCTGCAACCATGAGAATCAATTTTTGTGTTTTAAAGACACCAAGTTTGTGGTAATCTGTTACCATAAGAAACTAGTACACCATGTTAAGAAACTAAAAAATAAAAATCATATAATCACTTCAATCAATAAAGAAAAAACATTTGACAAAGTCCAACATCTACTCCTCATAAAAACAACTTTCAGCAAACTAGGGAACTTCCTCAACCTGGTAAAGAGCATATGGAAAACCTCTAGCTAACATAATATTGGTGGTGAAAGACTAAATACCTTCCCCT
>NW_022441316.1:0-5708 GCF_009761245.1 Sapajus apella
CTGCCTCATTCCCCCAGAGTGCTGGGATTACAGGCGTGAGCTGGGACATGGAACAGAGGGATGCCAAGACCATGAAGATGCTTTTGGACAATGATCTGAGGTTGAGACAGTGGCAGGAGACACCACTGACCCCAGGACACCATTCACCCCAGGAGATCGAGACACTATTAACCCTGGATCTCCAGGACAAGAGACCAGCCTGGCAGTTACATGTGTTTTTCTTCAAACTGGTTGCCAGGTTGGAATGACCCATGACATCAGAGATTCCAGCCTTCCTGATTGGACCGCACTCCGTGGGCGCTCGGAAACCCAGGTGCACAACAGCATCTTCTCAGAGCTGTTCTCCGCTCCTAACTTCTCCCCAGCCTTGAGAAGAGATCACGCACTTTTACTGGTCCTAATAGAGTGTGGAAGGTGGCTTTGGACAGAACAGGCACCAGGTTCCGTGGGAGGGAACAGAGTTTGGGAGACATCATGGCCAGGTGTCAACCGCAGCCCCAGCTTGAGGACAGGAGCCCCCAGCTTAGCACCTCGGGGCACTCCCTCCTGGAGGTGATAGATGATGAAGTGCCAGGACCATCAGGTGAGGTGACTGGAGGAAAAAGAGATGAGGGGGGATTGGCTAAGAAGAAGAAAGGGGGCCAGGCAAGGTGGCTCACACCTGTAATACCAGCATTATAGAAGAGTGAGGTTGGGTGGATCACCTGACGTCAGGAGTCAGAGATAAGCCTGGCCAATATGGTGAAAGTTTGTCTCTACTAAAATACAAACATTAGCTGGGTGGTAGTGGTGCGTGCCTGTAATCCCAGCTACTTGGGAGGCTGAGGTATGAGAATCGCTTGAGCCTGGGAGGCTGAGGTTGCAGTGAGCCGAGATCGCGCCCATGCACTGCAGTCTGAGGGAAAGACTGAGACCCTGTTTCAAAAAAAAGGAAGGGCCCACAAGCCAGGAAGAAGCTCCTGAGGAGGGTGTGTGGGAAGAAAGTGGGGACTCAGGCCGGGTGCAGTGGTTCACACCTGTAATCCCAGCATGCTGGGAGGCTGAGGTAGGCGGATCACTTAAAAACAGGAGTTTGAGACAGCCTGGCCAACATATTGAAACCCCATTTCTACAAAAAGTGCAAAAATGACCTGGGCTTTCCGATGGGCACCTGTAAGCCCAGCTACTTGGGAGGCTGAGGCAGGAGAATCACTGAACCCAGGAGATGAAGGTTGCACCACACTCCAGCTTGAGTCACAAAGCAAGACTCTGTCTTAAAAAAAAAAAAAAAAAAGGACTCAGAGAGCCAGGTACCAGAAAAGGAAATGAGGAAGCATTCTGAGGACAGACAGGTGGAAGAATGGGGAGGAGAAGGAGAGGCACATGGGGTTCATCTAGGGAGAAGCCAACAGCCTTCGGGGCTGGGGAGGATGGAGAGTGCTTTGGGGTTTTGGGTCAGGGTCTAAGGTGATGAACTGCAGAAGCATTAATTACACGGTGGCCTGCTTTCTTTACTCAGTCCCTTGGGTAGATCCCAGCACACCGAGTAAGTTCCTTTGCTGGAACTGGAAGAGGGAGTGGTCGGACCAATCTGAGGAGGAGCCTGAGGAGGAGACAGAGAAGGAGTGCGCCCCTGAGCCTGAGGAGACTTGGGTGCTGGACACCCTGTGTGGGCTCAAGATGAAGCTAAAGCGACAGCGAGTGTCACCCGTGCTCCCTGAGCACCCCAAGGCCTTCAGCAGGCTGCTTGGTAGGACACCCGAGAGAGCTCCTCCAAACCTGTTCTTTTAAAAAAGAGGAAACTTCCCATAACCATACTTTTCCCTTGGGAAAAATATGCCCCCCAGTGGATGAGCTCTCCACGTGGGAGGACTCAGAGGATCCTAAGCATCACTCATGAGGGACACTTAGGAGGCCATAGAGGACTCGGCTAGACTTGATAACGGTCTGTGATTGGGATAAGAAAGCTTGGTTTCGGCCAGGCGCAGTGGCTCATGCCTGAGATCCCAGCACATTGGGAGGCTGAGGCAAGAGCATCGCTTGAACTCAGGACTTGGAGGCTGCAGTGAGCTATGACGGCACCACTGCACTCCAGCCTGGGTGACAGTGCAAATCCCTGTCTCAGAACAACAACAAAGGCCAGGGACTTTAGCTCAGGCCTGTAATCCCAGCACTTTGGGAGGCCAAGTCGGGTAGATCACCTGAGGTCAGGAGTTGGAAACCAGCCTGACCAACATGGTGAAACCTCGTCTCTACTAAACATAATAAATTAGATGGGTGTGGTGGCGCACTCCTGCAATCACAGCTACTCAGGAGGCTGAGGAAGGAGAATCACTTGAACCGGGGAGACAGAGGCTGTAAGTGAGCTGAGATTTCGCCACTGCATTCCAGCGTGGGTGAAAAAATGAGACTGTCTCCAAAAAACAAACACAAATAAAATAAAGAAAAACAAAATCAAAAAATAGAAAAAGCAGTTTCAGCTGTGCCCTCTGAAACTTAATGTCGCTTGCTGACTTTTCTTTATTTTTTTCTTAGAGACGGAGTCTTGCCCTATCACTCAGGCTGGAGTGTAGTGATCTTTGCTCACTACAACCTCGGCCTCCTGGGTTCAAGCGATTTTCCTGTCTCAGCTTTCTGAGTAGCTGGGATTATAGGCCAGCATCACACCACGCCAGCTAATTTTTGATATTTTTAGTAGAGACGAGGTTTCACGGTGGTAGTCAGGATGCCCTTGAACTCCTGACCTCATGATCTGCTCACCTCCACTTCTCAAACTACGGGGATTACAGGCGTGAGCCACTGTGCCTACCCCCTATGCTTTTCTTCAACCTGGTTGCCAGGTGGGAATAACCAGTGACATCAGAGATTCCAGTCTTCCTGACTGGGCTGAACTTTGTTGGCGCTTGAGAGCTCAGGTGGATAACAGCATCTTCTCAGAGCTGTTCTCCACTCCCAACTGCTCCCCAGCCTTGAGAATACAGAACACACTCTGCTGGGTCCTAGTCGAGTCTGGAAGAAGGCTTTGGACAGAACAGGGACCAGGTTCTGTGGGAGGGAACACAGTTTGGGAGAGATCATGGCTAGATGTCAACCGCAACTCCAGCTTGAGGAGAGGAGCCCCCAGCCTAGCACCTTGGGGTACTCCCTCCTAGAGGTGGTGGATGATGAAGTGCCAGGACCATCAGGTGAGGGGACTGGAGGAAGAAGAGATGGGAGAGGACTGACTAAGAAGAAGGAAGGGGGCTGGGCGCAGTGGCTCACACCTGTAATCCTAGCACTTCGGGAGGCTGAGGTGGGTGGATCACCTGAGGTCAGGAGTTTGAACCCAGCATGGCCAACATGGTGGAACCCCGTCTCTACTAAAAATACAAACATGATCCTGGCAGTACTGGTGCACACCTGTAATCCCAGCTACTCAGGAGGCTGAGGCAGGAGAAGCACTTGAGCCTCACAGGCAGAGGCTACAGTGAGCCGAGATCCTGCGACTGCTCTCCAGTCTGGGTGAGGGAGTGAGACCCTGTGTCATGGAAAAAAAAAAGAAGAAGAAGGAAGAACCCAGTCATCAGAAAGGGACACTTGAGGGGGATGTGGGGGAAGAAAGAAGGGACTCAGGCCAGGCACAGTGGCTCACACCTGTAATCCCAGCACTTTGGGAGGCCAAGGCGGGTGGATTACTTGAGGCCAGGAGTTTGAGACCAGCCTGGCCAACATGGTAAAACCCCATCTCTACAGAAAATACAAAAATGAGCTGGGCATTATGGTGGGCACCTGTAATCCAGGCTACTGGGGTGGGTGAGGTAGAAGAATCACTGGAACCCGAAAGATGGTCAGAGAGCCAAGTTGGCAACACTACATTCCAGCCTGAGCGACAGAGAAAGACTACATCTCAAAAAAAAAAAAGGAGGGAGTGAGAGATCCAGGGACTAGGGAAGGAAATGAAGCATTCTGAGGACAGACAGATGGAAGAACAGGGAGGAGAAAGAGAGGCACATGAGGTTCAGTAAGGGAGAAAGATGGCTTGCAGAAGACAACAGTCTGCGGGGCTGGGAGGATAGAGAGTGGTTTGCGGTTTGGGGTCGGGGTCTCAGGTGATCAAGAACAGAAGCATTGCTTTCTTTTTTTTTTTTTGTTGAGACGGAGTTTCGCTCTTGTTACCCAGGCTGGAGTGCAATGGCGTGATCTCGGCTCACCGCAACCTCCGCCTCCTGAGTTCAGGCAATTCTCCTGCCTCAGCCTCCCAAGTAGCTGGGATTACAGGCACGCGCCACCATGCCCAGCTGATTTTTTGCATTTTTAGTAGAGACGGGGTTTCACCATGTTGACCAGGATGGTCTCGATCTCTTGACCTCGTGATCCACCCGCCTCGGCCTCCCAAAGTGCTGGGATTACAGGCGTGAGCCACCGCGCCCGGCCAGCATTGCTTTCTTTACTTGTCTCCTTGGGTAGATCCTGGTACGCCTAATATCCTTTGCTGTAAAAGGAAGAGGGAGTGGTCGGACGAATCTGAGGAGGAGCCCGAGGAGGAGACAGAGAAGGAGCACGCCCCTGAGACTGAGGAGACCTGGGTGCTGGACACCCTGTGTGGGCTCAAGATGAAGCTAAAGCGACGGCGGGTGTCACCCGTGCTCCCTGAGCACTATGAGGCCTTCAACACGCTGCTTGGTAGGAGGACACCCCAGAAAGCACCTCCAATTCTGTTCTTTTAAAAAAGAGGAAACTTCCCATAACCATACTTTCCAAACGGGAAATGCCCCCAGTGGGTGAGCTCTCCATGTGGGAGGACTCAGAGGATCCTAAGCATCACTCATGAGGGACATTTAGGAGGCCAAAGACGATTTGACTAGACTTGATAAAGGTCAGTGATAGGGATAAGAAAGCTTGGTTTCTCAGGCCAGACATGGTGGCTCATGTCTGAGATCCCAGCATATTGGGAGGCTGAGGCAAGAACATCACTTGTACTCAGAACTTTGAGGTTGCAGTGAGCTATGACTGCACCACTGCACTCCAGCCTGGGTGACAGACCAAAACCCTGTCTCAGAAGAAAAACCAAGGCTGGGTGCAGAAGCTCATGCCTGTAATCCCAGCACTTTGGGAAGCCAAGGTGGGTAGATCATCTGAGGTCAGGAGTTTGAGACCAGCCTGATTACCATGGTAAAAGCCCATCTCTACCAAAAATACAAAAATTAGACGGGCATGGTGGTGCACGCCTGTGATCCCAGCTACTCAGGAGGCTGAAAGAAGAGAATTGCTTGAACTCAGGAGGCAGGGGTTGCAAGTTATCCGAGATCGTGCCACTGCATTCTTTCCTGAGAGACAGAGTAAGAGTTCACCTCCAAAAAAAAATAAAAAGAAAGAAAAACTCAAAAAACAAAGCGGTTTTAGCTGTGCCATCTGAAACTTAATGTCCCTTGCTGGCTTTTCTCATTCATTCATTCACTAATTCATTCGAGATGGAGTCTACCTCTATCATCCAGGCTGGAGTGCAATGGCGCAATCTCGGCTCAATGCAACCTCTGCCTCCCAGGTTGAAGTGATTCTCCTGCCTCAGCCTCTCGAATGGCTAGGATTAGAGGCCAGCACCACCACGCCTAGCTAATTTTTTGTATTTTTTAGTAGAGATGAGGTTTCACCATGTTAGGCAGGATGGTCTCCAACTCCTGACCTCATGATCTGCCCGCCTCAGCTTCCCAAAGTGCTGGGATGACAGGTGTGAGCCACCGTGCCTCACC
>NW_022441317.1:0-5705 GCF_009761245.1 Sapajus apella
CAGTACTGGGTCCTTTCTTTCAGGGCAGCAGGTTTCTTTCTGGCCCAGGAAGTGTCTAGAAGTGTCATCCAGGAGCAAGTGTCTGCAATGGGAACCTCATGACCTCATGACGCTGATCAGTGCCCTGTCCTGCTGTGGCTCAGCCGACCTCCAAGATGCAAGACAAGGTCCTTTTCATTCTTTCTTCTAATCTCCCATAACAGATGGAAGGGGTATCTTCTGGAGCTGCAAGCTGTGCTATCTGGGGTTGCGGGAGAGGTAATGCAAGCATTCCTTTAGCCGCCCTGGCTGGCGTCTCCGTAGCTTGTATGGCTGCTCACCTCTGTGTGCTGGCTCTGGGCACAGTACTGCTGTGTCTGCAGTAGTGAATGAGATGGAAAATAAGTCTCCGTTCTCCAAGACCCTTCTTGAGCATCAAGGCTGCCCGACTGCTGGGGTATAGCCACAGACATTCCTTGCTGAGCCAAGCATGCGCATGTTCCTCTGCTGGAAAACAAAAATAAAAACTAACAACTTCCCACAGTGGAGTGTTCTGGGACTCAGGACTGTCCATATTATTTTGTTCCCCAGGGTGCTTCCTTGATGTGGTGCACTTCCTCTTTCCTCGGAGTAGGAGTCCCTGAAATCCAGACGACTGTGAATGCTGCTGTTCCTCTGGAACTAGCCACCCAGTGGGGCTGCCACACAGGAGGCCAGTGCTGGAGAATGTCTGCAACGGATCCAGTGATGTAATCTGCCCTCTAGTCTCCCAGCAGTGTATCAGCAGCTGATCAGATCGGGGTGGCAGGCGAGTCATGTAGACTCTGAGGGGTTCCTTGGTTGCACATAGCCCTAGTGTGTTGAATTTCTCAAATGCCAGTTGTAGTAGTAATGAACTCATCATATGGACAGACTCAGGGCCTCCGGGTTAGCCAGAGTGATGCAGGCAATGGTAACAGCTGTGGCCACTCACAAATTTTCTCCTTCCTGGGTGCTATGTTATTCTACTGCAGATGTGGTAATGGACTGTGTCAGCTGGCCTTCAGCCAGGAGGTGGCACTTGTGAAAGACTGCCAGCTGCGGTGGTCGTGGTGAGATTGGGACTTGCCTTATGTGACCCATGGGAGGTGCTCCAGTGTGTCAGGAAATGGGCGGAGCCATAGAGTTCCTAACAGTTTCTTCTGTTACTTGTGTTAATCTACCAGGGTGGGTGGTTGAGCAAAGCCAGGTGGGAACTGGATCAGGTAAGGCCATGCTCTGGCTCTCTCCATGTGGGACAAGCTGTGGCTCCAGTGGGAATTGGAGGGCAGTTCTTGGGCCACTGGGGTAATCTTCCAGAGAGGAGTGAAGCTGCCTCTGCCTCTGTACAAGGAGAGTCCATATAAAGAACCGGGAGTAGCAGGTTGGCAATAAGTTCCATGCAGCTCCCACACACTTGGCAAGGCAGGTCTCACACCCATAGTGTTCCATTGGGAGTAGCTAGCCAAGTTTCAGGAAGTCTGCATTCAGAACTCAAACCTGACGATACCATAAGCTTTCCTATGGATATAGCAATTGCAGCCTTCAGGACACACCCCTCCTGGTCCACCTGCAGAGCAGGGGCACCCAGCTCCTCTACTCACTGCTGCAGCACACTACCCACTCACCCCTCGCTTCTGGCCTGGGGAGTTTGTCCTCACTCAAGATTATATCAAAAATTTCAGCTGGGAAGTTTTCTCAACCTGTGACCACCATCTGAGTTAGCTGGCAGACTTCTGGGAGGTCCTCTGTGAAGTAGAATCAGGAATGGCTTCCCTCCATCCTGCCAGAGACCCACAGAGACTCAAAGCACATCCCAATGCCACTCTGCACATACTCCCCACTCTTCACTAAATCAGGTCCAGCGCTGGGTAGAGTTCAGGCCTTCCTCCATGGCCTGGTTTGATAGGTTCCCCAGTGGAACTGTATATCTTAGAGTCAGTTTACCCCCATCTAACACCCCAGGAACTTAAAATGTTCTGCTGGCTCATGGTGTAAGCTGCATCCTGCTGCTTCTTTCAAAGGGTCTGTGGCTGATTTCAGTTTTCCTGTTAAGTTCATGTGTTGTTTCTTGAAAGAAGTTCACAGTGTGAATGTCTACACACCGTTTTGTCTTTCCAAGTGGGAGAGGCAGGCCAACAAAATGCCTTCAATCCACTACCTTGGAAAACACAAGTAACAGTTTTTTCACTTTTAAAGGTTTGTTAAGATCTGTTAATGATTCATAAAGGAATAGTATTTGGGTATATTTGAAATTAATGTTTACTGATTTGCACTGATAAGTGAAAATACAAGATGGTTATCAAGATGGAAGTACTTAATATGTATATTTTCATGTTCAAAAACTTCACTTTTGATGCATTTTTATGTCAGTTTCATTTCAACTTCGGTTTAAGAGGTTCTTGATAATCGGACATGATAACTGGTGTTGGAATTGGCATTGCAATCCACCATGCTCTACAGCACTTCATCCTTCTTCGGCAGGCACCAACTTCATCTTCTGTTACTTTGCAGACATCTCTTCTGCAAACACCACCCAAATTGAGACAATGACCTTCAGCAGGACCCAAACCACTTCTTACTGCAGAAAAGAAGATCCAGCAAGATATTTAGTCCACAAAGAGAATGTAAATCCATAAACACTCTTAAGAAACAGAATGACTTTAGTATGAGCATTTTTATGTGGGAGCTCTTACAATGGCTGCTGCTCACATGTCAGAGGCACATGCAGCTTAAGAGAGGCGGCAGTTCCCATCCTGGTTTGGCACAACAGTCATTGTATTTTTCGTGGAAAATGGATGTGAGAGGGGATGGTACATCTTCATCTTTTTCTCTGGGTTTTCTGTCAGGAATGGCTGCTGCTTACCCCAGTGGCAAAAAATGCCTGTGTCCTCTGCCAGAACGGGCTATTGAGGGCCATAGTGGTTTCCACCCTGTGGCTGATACAGATAGTCTCTTTCTCCTTTTTTTTGTTTCTAGCCAAAAAAGATGTTTCTGGCATCTCAGGTATGCTGATTTCACCAGCTGCTTTTTCTATGTGGCTATTCTTTTGTTTTGTTCTGTTTCCCTCCCTTCCTCCCTCTCTCTCCACTGTGTTGCAATGGTTTCCTAAATGGTCCCTTGAACCCTCCCAGGGCTGTTTTGCTTTGTACATAGCTATATAATTTGGTGGTGATGTTTTTGTTTCCTGTAGCAGAGTAGTATATATAATATATTACTATATACTATAGTCTATGTAATATACTAAAATACTTCATCAAGTTATTTAAATCTGCCGTTGAAAGGGGAGAGTTGAAAATAATATTAGCAGTGCATCCTGGTAAACATTTAAAAAATAATGAGAAAAATATTGCCCTTACAAAGTCAAAATTTGTCTGAATACAACCCATATAAAGATTTCATTATAAATAGCCCTGTTACAGTCAGGAGGACAAGAAGAAAGCCCACTGTCCATGCTGTGTTAATATAGTTCTAAAAGTTTTGGGCAATGCCATAAGCTGTAAGAAGAGAAGTCAGGGGAGACTTGAGCCCGTTGTTTTTTCCCTCCTGTACCTCCCAAAATACCATTGGAATGATGTAATGTTTTGAAGAATCTATAGTAGTGCCCCAAATCATAGAACATTATCAATGCATCTGAATCTGAGATATGCCCCAAAGATACAAAGTTGGTGTGATTAGAATGAAAGAAAGATTTAGGCTTTTGTCCATGACTACAAGTTAGCTGCTCTCCAGTGATGACGACTGCTATGGGACAAATATATTTTAGAGGATCTCTTTGAAACATTTCTATCCTTGAAAATGGTTAGGCAAGTTCTTAAAATACCCCCTCTTTCAAACACAAAAATACTCTGTGAACTGGAGCTTCCGCACTGGGCGCTTTGTACTGGCTAGCTGATGGAAGTGGGTGAGGGTTTCCCGGAAGATATTCTGGGAAGATCTGCTATTATCAGCAATGCGAATGGGGGTGCTACTGACTCTTGGGCCATCAGAAATTCCAGTGTGTTAATCCCGAAGCTCCTATATTGAGACAAAGCATTGAGTCATTTTCACAGAAGAAGTTTGGATAATAGTATTCCCGTTTTAGACCATAGAATAATGGCAGATGAAGGATGAGCAATGAGTTCAGTGTTAAAAATGATCCGGTAGGCAAGACACCATGAATCAAAGTTAGTAACATAAACAGCATATTTGGACCCTCAAAAACTAAATGTATTGAAATTTGTAATGTGAATAAATAATTAGGCAGCTATGTATCAATTGTTTAAAGAAATAATCTACTATTACAAAGCTGTAAAGTTCGGACCTGTCATATCTAACTGCCTGCATGTAAATTTTCATGCCCCACCAAGGCATCCCACTGAGGTCACATTCTGTTGTGTCCTTGCATTGTATCTTGAGATGCCTTGGTGGGGCATGGAAATTACATGTAGGCAGTTAGATTTGACAGGACTGGATTTCAGCAACGCCCATTATTATATCCATTCACTAGGGCAAAAGACATGGATGGAAACTTATCCACAGGTACTAGTGCTAAATGAGTCTCTTTTCTATTTTTCCCTATTATAATTCTAGTAAAGCTGTGAATATTAGATTACTGAACCCACAGGACTCATTCTAGGATCTTGTCTGGCCAGGGACATAGCCTTCTAATCTGCAGAACTTTATGATAATCAGCTACCAACTTACCTGGGGATAAGAGAATCGAAAAAAGGAGGAGAATAAAGAGAAGCAAATGGAGTCTCATGGTTGAAGGGCCAGCATCAATGCGGGTTGAGCCTGGAGTTTCTGGGCATGGTGGGTCTGCGCCTATTTATGATGTTCTCTGGGTGTGGGATTTGTTCTTGGTTAGTAGAGCCTAACGGAAAAAGAATAACTAAGTCTCCCACAGGAAATTTCCAGGGACACAAAAGTACATAAATGTGGTCATATCTCAATGGATGAGAAAGCAGATTAATATGATTTATTTCCCAAAGACTCAGGAGGTCTTTCTTGTCAGCTGCTTTCTTTACTATTTTCTACATGTATAGGCAACATCACCGATCCTACTTTATACGTCTATTGTTTGCCAGGCAATACCGTAGGAACTAGAAGTGCATGAAGTCCTTCATGGTGACATCATGGGAGAAAAAATGTTAAATGGGTTCATGCAGTAACATATGTAAAAGATACAATAATCCAAAATAGATAATTGTTATATTTATTAGCAGTTCCCTTTACTGAAAGGGAGCAGATAAAAGAATGTTGGGAGAAGCTTCATAAAATGGATTATATGGAATGTGCTTGAAAAGAGTTTGGTGTTTTATTGTGTGTGGAAAGAGCATATGGGGAGTTCTTGTTCAAGGGTTAAAGCTATATAAAGTTAGTCAATGGCAGAGACAGGCTCTAAAACATAGAATGGGATATTGTGCACTTAACGATTTGTTAAGAGGGTAGATCTTAGGGGCTCTGACAACAACAGCGAAGGGACATAGGGAACTTTTTGGAGGTGATGGATGTGCTGTCACCTGGATGTTGGTTGTGGTAACAAGAGTGATGTATAAGTGCATACTTGCCAAATTGTATCCACTCATTACGTACAGTTTGTGTATAACAATTTTACTTCTATATATCTGGAAGAAAGAATTTGGTATTTCATTTTATAGCAACATTATTGAGTTGAAAGCATATTTCAACCTCTTTTAAAATCATTAGTTATTGTTTAAATAAAC
>NW_022441318.1:0-5705 GCF_009761245.1 Sapajus apella
ATTCCCATTCACTCAGGAATATGGAAACGCAGCTTTTAGAAGAAACGTGTTTCTAACTCGCTGAATCTAAACATAGATGCAACTTCTGAAAGTGAACGAACACATAAGAGAGCAGCTTGAAAGAGACGATTCTCCTGCGGTTTAGAAGCGATATTACCGAAAATTCTTAAGGGCCTGTATATGGCTGGAAATATCTCTTTCCGGATTCTCCAAAGAAAAGTGTTTCTGAACCGCTACATTCACACATCTGTTTACCTCTGTAAGTTGAACATGCACCTTGACAATCACTCTGCTACAAAGCTCCGCTTTTGTTTTAGAGCCCGATATTTCTCATTACACCCATTATTCCCATTCACTCAGGAATATCCAAACGCAGCTTCTAGAAGAAACGTGTTTCTAACTCGCTGAATCTAAACATAGATGCAACTTCCGAAGGTGAACGAACACATAAGAGAGCAGCTTGAAAGAGACGATTCTCCTGTGGTTTAGACGTGATCTTACCGCTAATTCTTAGGAGCCTGTATATGGCTGGAAATATCTCTTTCCAAATTCTCCAAAGAACGGTTTTCTGAACTGCTACATTCACATACCTGTTTAACTCTCTAAGTTGAATATACACTTGACAATCATTCTGCTACATAGCTCCGTTTTTGTTTTAGAGCCCGATATTTCTCATTACACCCTATACTCCAATTCACTCAGGAATATCCAAAAGCAGCTTTTTGGAGAAACGTGTTTCTAACTCGCTGAATCTAAACATAGATGCAACTTCCTAAGGTGAACGAACGCACAGTGGAGCAGTTTGAAAGAGACGTTTCTCGTATGATTTAGATGCGATCTTAAAGCTAATTCTTCAGAGTCTGTATATGGCTGGAAATATCTCTTTCCAGATTCTCCAAAGAAAGGGTTAGTGAACTGATACATTCACACAATTGTTTAACTCTGTAAGTTTAATATACACCTTGACCATTCTTCAGCTGCACAGTTCCGCTTTTGTTTTAGAGCCAGATATTTCTTATTACACCTATTATTCCCATTGACTCAGGAATATCCAAACGCAGCCGTTAGAAGAAAAGTGTTTGTAACTCGCTGAAAAAAAACATAGATGCAACTTCCCAAGGTGAACGAACACATAAGACAGCAGTTTGAAAGAGACGATTCTCCTGTGGTTTGGACGCGATCTTACCGCTAATTCTTAGGAGCCTGTATATTGCTGGAAATACCTCTTTCCAGATTCTCCAAAGAAAGGGTTATTCAACTGCTACATTCACACAATTGTTTAACTCTGTAAGTTGAATACACGCCTTGACAATCATTCTTCTCCATAGTTCCGTTTTTGTTTTAGAGCCAGATATTTCTCATTACACTGTGTAATCCCATTCACTCAACAACATCGACACGCAGCTTTTAGAGGAAACGTGTCTCTAACTCGCTGAATCGAAACATCAATGCAACTTACTAAGGTAAACGAACACACAGCAGAGCAGTTTGAAAGAGACGTTTCCCCTGTGGTTTAGACACGATCTTAAAGCTAATTCTTATGAGCGTGTATATGGCTGGAAATATCTCTTTCCAGATTCTCCAAGGAAAGGGTTTCTTAACTGCTACATCCACACATCTGTCTCACTCTGTAAGTTGAATACACCCCTTGACAATCATTCTTCCCCAAAGTTCCGTTTTTGCTTTAGAGCCAGATATTTCTCATTACACCCTATACTCCCAATAAGCCAGGAATATACAAAAGCAGCTTTAGAAGAAACCTGTTTCTAACTCGCTGAATCTAAACATAGTTGCAACTTCCTAATGTGAACCAAACACAGCAGAGCAGTTTGAAAGAGACATTTCTCCTGTGGTTTAGACGCGATGTTACCGCTAAATCTTATGAGCCTGTATATGGCTGGAAATATCTCTTTCCAGATTCTCCAAGGAAAGCTTTCTCAACTGCTACATTCACACATTTGTTTAACTCTGTACGTTGAACATACACTTTGACAATCACTCTGCTACATAGCTCCGTTTTTGTTTTAGAGCCAGATATTTCTCATTAAACACTATACTCCCATTCACTCAGGAATATCCAAACGCAGCTTTTTGGAGAAACGTGTTTCTAACTCGCAGAATCTAAATGTAGATGCAACTCCCTACGGTGAACGAAGACAGAGTGGAGCAGTTTGAAAGAGACATTTCTCGTATGATGTAGATGCGATCTTCAAGCTAATTCTTAAGAGCCCGTTTATGGATGGAAATATCTCTTTCCAGATTCCCCAAGGAAATAGTTTCTGAACTGCTACACTCACACATCTGTGTAACTCTGTAAGTTGAATACACAACTTGACAATCATTCTTCAACATAGCTCCGTTTTTGTTTTACAGCCAGATACTTCTCATTACCCCCTATACTCCCATTCACTCAGGAATATCCAAACGCAGCTTTTAGGAGAAACGTGTTTCTAACTCGCTGAATCTAAACATAGATGCAACTTCCGACGGAGAACGACCACACAGCGGAGCACTTTGAAAGAGAAGTTTCTCTTGTGATTTAGATGCGATCTTAAAGCTAAACCATAGGAGCCTGTATATGGCTGGAAATATCTCTTTCCAGATTCTCCAAAGAAAGGGTTAGTGAACTGCTACATTCACACTATTTTTTAACTCTGTAAGTTTAATATACACCTTGACAATCATTCTGCTACATAGCTCAGCTTTTGTTTTAGAGCCAGATATTTCTCATTACACCCATTATTCCCATTCACTCAGGAATATCCAAACGCAGCTTTTAGAAGAAACGTGTTTCTAACTCGCTGAATCTAAACATAGATGCAACTTCTGAAGTTGAGCGAACACATGAAAGCAGTTTGAAATATACGATTCTCCTGTGGTTTAGAAGCGATCTTACCGATAATTTATAGGAGCCTGTATATGGCTGGAAATATCTCTTTCCAGATTCTCCAAAGAAAGGGTTTCTGAACTGCTACATTCACACAGCTGTTTAACTATATATGTTGAATATACACCTTGACAATCATTCAGCTACATAGCTCCGTTTATGTTTTAGAGCCAGATATTTCTCATTACACCCTATACTCCCATTCACTCAGGAATATCCAAACGTCGCTATTTGGAGAAACGTGTTTCTAAGTCGCTGAATCTCAACATAGATGCAACTTCCGAAGGTGAACGAACACACGAGAGCAGTTTGAAAGAGACGTTTCTCCTGTTTTTTAGACGCGATCTTATAACTAATTCTTAAGAGTCTGTATATTGCTGGAAATATCTCTTTCCAGATACTCCAAAGAAAGGGTTATTCAACTGCTACATTAATACAATTTTTTAACTCTGTAAGTTTAATATACACCTTGACAATCATTCTGCTACATACCTCCGTTGTTCTTTTAGAGCCAGATATCACTCAAGAATATCGACACGCAGCTTTTAGAAGAAACTTGTTTCTAACTCGCTGAATCGAAACATAGATGCAACTTCCTAAGGACAACGAACACACAGCACAGCAGTTTGAAAGAGGCGTTTCTCCTGTGGTTTAGACGCGATCTTACCGCTAATTCTTATGAGCCTGTTTATGGCTGGAAATACCTCTTTCCAGATTCTCCAAAGAAACGGTTTCTGAACTCCCACATTCACACGTCTGTTTACCTCTATATGTTGAATATACACCTTGACAATCATTCAGCTACATAGCTACGTTGTTGTTTTAGAGCCCGATATTTCTCATTACACCCTATACTCCCATTCACTCAGGAATATCCAAATGCCGCTTATTGGATAAACGTGTTTCTAACTCGCTGAATCTAAACATAGATACACCTTACGAAGGTGAACGAACACATAAGAGAGCAGTCTGAAAGAGACGTTTCTCCTGTGGTTTAGACGCGATCATAAAGCTCATTCTTATAAGCCTGTGTATGGCTGGAAATATCTCTATCCAGATTCTCCAAAGAAAGTGTTTCTGAACTGCTACATTCACACATCTGTTTAACTCTGTACGTTGAACATACACGTTTACAATATTTCTTCTACAAAGCTCCGTTTTTGTTTTAGAGCCAGATATTTCTCATTTCACCCACTTCTCCCAATAACATAGGAATATCCAAACGGAGCTTTTAGATGAAACCTGTTTCTAACTCGCTGAATATAAACATAGAGGCAACTTCCTAATGTGAACCAAACACAGCAGAGCAGTTTGAAAGAGATTTTTCTCCTGTTGTTTAGACGCGATGTTACCGCTAAATCTTATGAGCCTGTATATGGCTGGAAATATATCTTTCCAGATTCCCCAAAGAAAGTGTTTCTGAACTGCTGCATTCACACATCTGTTTAACTCTGTAAGTTGAACATACACTTTGACAATCATTCTGCTACATAGCTCCGTTTTTGTTTTAGAGCCAGATATTTCTCATTAAACCCTATACTTCCATTCACTCAGCAATATCTAAACGCAGCTTTTTGGAGAAGCGTGTTTCTAACTCGCAGAATCTAAACATATATGCACCTTCCTAAGCTGAACGAACGCACAGTGGAGCCGTTTGAAAGAGACGTTTCTCGTATGATTTAGATGCGATAATAAAGCTAATTCTTAAGAGTCTGTATATTGTTGGAAATATCTCTTTCCAGATTCTCCAAAGAAAGGGTTACTGAAATGCTAAATACACACAGTTGTTTAACTCTGTAAGTTTAGTATACATCTTGACAATCATTCTGTTACATAGCTCCGTTTTTGTTTTAGAGCCCGATATTTCTGATTACACCCTATACTCCCATTCACTCAGGAATATCCAAACTCCGCTTTTTCGAGAAACGTGTTTCTAACTCGCTGAATCTAAATATAGATGCAACTTCTTAAGGTGAACGAACACACAGCAGACCAGTTTGAAAGAGACGTTTCTAATGTGATTTAGACGCGATATTTTAGCTAATTCTTAAGAGTCTGTATATGGATGGAAATATCTCTTTCCAGATTCTCCAAAGAAAGGGTTTCTGAACTGCTACATTCACACAATTGTTTAACTCTATAAGTTTAATATAGACCTTGACAATCGTTCTGGTACATAGCTCCGTTGTACTTTTAGAGCCAGATATTTCTCATTACACTGTATACTCCCATTCACTCAAGAATATCGACACGCAGCTTTTAGAAGAAACGTGTTTCTAACTCGCTGAATCGAAACATAGATGCACCTTCCTAAGGTCAACGAACACACAGCAGAGCATTTTGAAAGAGACGTTTCTCCTGTGGTTTAGATGCGATCTAACCGCTAATTCTTATGAGCCTGTTTATGACTGGGAATATCCCTTTCCAGATTCTCCAAAGAAAGGGTTTCTGAACTCCTACCTTCACAGCTTGACAATCATTGTGCTACATAGCTCCGTTTTTGTTTTAGAGCCAGTTATTTCTCATTGAACACTATACTCCCAATATCCCAGGAATATCCAAACGCAGCTTTTAGAAGAAATGTGTTTCTAACTCGCCGAATCTAAACATAGATGCAACTTCCTAAGGTGAGCGAACACAGAGCAGATTAGTATGAAAAAGACGTTTCTCCTGTGGTTTAGACGCGATCTTACCGCTAAATATTATGAGCCTGTATATGGCTGGAATTATCTCTTTCCAGATTCTCCAAAGAAAGGGTTTCCAAACTGCTGCATTCACACATCTGTTTATCTCTGTAAGTTGAACATAAACCTCGACA
>NW_022441319.1:0-5705 GCF_009761245.1 Sapajus apella
GATTTTTGAACACTGGCATTCTACTTATAAATAGCTTCAGCATCCCTAATGCAAAAATCTGAAATCTGAAATGTTCTACTCAACATTTCTTTTGAGCATCATGTCAGTGCTCAAAAACTTTCAAAGCATTTCAGGTTTCCAGTTGGGGATACTCAACTTGTAATACTTTGTTTTGAAATCTCCTGTCCAATATTTAATCTGATATGAAAGTTGTCTGCTTAGGCTGGGCGTGGTGGTTTATGCCTGTAATCCCAGTACTTTGAGAGGTTGAGACAGGCAGATCACCTGAGTTCAGGAGTTCAAGGCCAGGCTGGCCAACACGGTGAAACCCCATCTCTAATAAAAATACAAAAATTATCTGGGCATGGTGGCAAATGCCTGCAATCCCAGCAGGAGGCTGAGGCAGGAGAATCACTTGAACCCAGGAGGTAGAGGTTGCAGTGAGCTAAGATCATGCCACTGGTCTCCAGCCTGGGCGACAGAGCAAGACTCCATCTAAAAAAAACAAAAAAAAGAAGAAGAAAAAAGAAATCTCCATTTAGTGTTAGCTTGATATATCTTAATTTGTTTAGTGGTAGCATGGTATATCTTTTACAATTCTTTTTTTTTTTTTTTGAGACAGACTCTTGCTCTGTGCCCAGGCTAAAGTACAGTGGCACAATCTTGCCTCACTGCAACCTCCGCCTCTGGGGTTCAAGAGATTCTCTTGCCCTAGCCTCCCAAGTAGCTGGAACTACAGACACCCGCCACCATGCCCTGCTAATTTTTTTGCACTTTTAGTAGAGATGGGCCTTCATCAAGTTGGCCATGCTGGTCTCGAACCCCTGACCTCAAGTGATCCACCTGCCTTGGCCTCTCAAAGTGCTAGGATTATAAGTATGAGCCACCTCGCCAGCCTCAATCCTTCTACTTTTAACCTATTTCTGTCTTTATATTAATATGAGTTTCTTGTCTATAGTATATAAGTGAGCAATGCTTTTTTTAAGATCTAATTTGGCACTGTCTGCCTTTGGATATTTGAGGCATTTTTTTGTAACAAGAATATTGATATGACTCTTCAAGTCTATAATCTATTTGTTTCTATCTTTCTACCCCATCTCTAATAAAAATACAAAAATTAGCCAGGCATGGTGGCAGTGCCTGTAATCCCAGCTACTTAGGAGGCTGACATATGAGAATTGCTTGAACCAAGGAAGCGGAGATTTGCAGTGAGCTGAGATTGTACCACTGCACTCCAGCCAGGGAGATAAAGTGAGACTTCATCTCAAAAAAAGTAAAAATAAAAATTAATTAATAAAACGTGTATCTAATTACCTGTTAGCTAATGACTTTTTAAATTTTTTCACTTTTTTAGAGACAGAGTCTTGCTGTATTGGCCAGGTTAGTCTTGAACTCCTGGCCTCAAGCAATCTTCCTGTCTTGGCCTCTCAAAGTGATAGGATTACAGGCATAAGCTACTGCACCCAGCCTAGTGACTTTCATATAATTATTCTGTATTCAAGATAAATGTGTTGATGTAGTATCTCCAATAAATTGGGGAGCTTTTTTGGTTTTTCTTTTTGAGCCAGGGTCTCACTCTGTTGCCTGAGCTGGCGTGATCGCTGTTCACCGCAGCACTGACCTCCTGGGCTCAGGTAATCCTCCCAAGTAGCCAAAACTACAGGCATACGCCACCATGCCCAGCTAATTTTTTTGCATTTTTTTGTAGAGGCAGGGTTTTGCCATGTTGCCCAGGCTGTTCTCAAACTCCTGGCCTCAAGCAATCCTCTTACCTTATCCTCCCAAAGTGTTGGGATTACAGGAGTAAGCCACCACTCCCAGCCTCCAGTAAGTTTCTTATTGTTGAAGTAGTCATACTTTCTTTGATATAAATCCTACTTGGTCAGTCATTTATTCAGTGAATACATATTGAGCATCTGCTGTTACAGCATTGGAAAGATTCTTGTGAACAAAATTACTACTTTCATGGAGAGGATATTCCAATAGAACATGCTATATTTTATTCTTTGGTATAATCCTCAATGTAGCCTCTCTGTATTTTTTTGTGATTTTTGTTTGTTGTGTTACCTTATAAGATTTTGTTATTAGGTGTACTTTCTCAAAGCTGTTTAAATTTTTGCTATATTACCTTGCTTCCTTATTAATGCCAGCTTTAGATTTAATCACTTTTATGACCAGTTCCAACAAACTGCTTTTAGTTTTACATTTAGCCTTGCTCCTTATTTGTTTTATATTCATTAATGATTTTTATCCTAACCTTGTCCTGCTTTGCTTTTCCAGTTTCTTTGAACAAATATACAATTCATATTTTCAGTTTAGTTTTAAAAATAAGTTACAGTATTCTGCAATAAATTTACTTGTCACCCTAAAGTCATGTATTTTTCTTACAATTTATTCCAGATAATTAATAATTTGGATTTTAATATTTATCTTAAATCCAAAGTTTTCTTTCTCTCTTCCTCGGCGCTGCCTACGGGGAGGGAGGGGGAGGGAGACGGAGGGAGGTGGAGGGAGGGGGAGGGAGACGGAGATGGAGGGAGACGGAGGGAGACGGAGGGAGGGAGAGACAGAAAGTTTCACTCTTGTTGCCCAAGCTGGAATGCAATGGCGTGATCTCGGCTCACCACAACCTCCACCTCCTGGGTTCAAGCAATCCTCCTGTTTCAACCTCCCAAGTAGCTGTGATTACAGGCATGCCCTACCACGCCCAGCTAATTTTGTATTTTAAGTAAAGACAGTGTTTCTCCATGTTGGTCAGACTGGTCTCGAACACCTCAGATGATCTGCCTGCCTCGGCCTCCCAAAATGCTAGGATTACAGGTGTGAGCCACCACGCCCAGCCTGAATTTCTTTTATTGAAGTTATTGGAAGGTTGTACACTTCATCACCCATATAGAGTGCAAAAGAATAATTTTAGACTCACTGCCAGGAAGTCTTCATGTCTCACTAATAATCAATATGGTTTTTGTTTATAAAAATGTAAACCATGTGACAGATGTCTGCATTGTGTAATGGTTATCAAAAAGAGACAAATTTACAGTTCAATTTTGATAAATACGAAAGAACATAAAACTTGTACTTACCTAGGTATTAAATCAATCTGCTATTGTCTATTTTCCTGTTTATTTCTAAATTTCCATTCTAATCTAATGACCCTTAAAAGGCTCATTCAAGGCATTATAAATAAAGCTGATAACAACAACTAAACAACTCACCTGGGATGTTCATTTTCTACGGGTCTTGGAAAAATGTGAAGAGTGAAGGTAATGCTAGGAGAGGAGTTAAGTTAGGCAAAATCTGGCCTGCCTTGCTGCTTTTGGATCCAAAGTCCTAAAATGCTACACAGAGGAGACTGTTTTAACAATGTGGAGATATCTCTATGACCAGATTCTGTTGGGCTTAGACATGCAGTTTTTCACTGAGTGAAAGTAAACCATGTATCCCAATGATTAACAATTTATGTCTCTAAGACACAAAAAGAATTTAAAATGTAACCAATTTATAAATGATGGGATCCTAATATAGAAACAGTGTCTTTGTTAAAACTGATTGGTAGGAAACACTCAGGTTGCACTATTCATCTGTTTTCCTATGAATATAATACTGGGAATACTGTTGAACAATTCACAGGAACTCTAAAAAAGAGAATAAACGCTTTAGTACAAGATTTTTTAAAATATTTATCCTAATTTGATTACAATTTCATAATCTTTTGATAAGACTTGTTTCAACTATGAAAAAGAATGAAGAAACCAAGAAACTCTTATCTTGATCAGTAACAAAGGTGGTAATTCATTGATTCTCTCAGGCTCCATACATTTTTTTTTTCAAATGAGGCAGAAATACTTAAATACTATATACTCTTCCTGCACCACCGTCTTGTGATTCTAAGATAAGAATAAAAAGAGAATAAAAGCCAGGTGTGGTGGTTCATGCCTGTAATCCCAGAACTTTGGGAGGCCAAGGCAGGCGGATCACCTTGAAGCCGGGAGGGTCACCTTGAGGTCAGGAGTTCAAGATCAGCCTGACCAACAGGAAGAAACCTCGTCTCTACTAAAAATACAAAATCAGCCAGGCATGGTGGCGCATGCCTGTAATCCCAGCTATTTGGGAGGCTGAGGCAGGAGAATCTCTTGAACCCGGGAGGTGGAGGTTGCAGTGAGATTGGGCCATTGCACTCCAACCTAAAGATCAGTCTCAAAAATATAAAAGAAAAAAAAAAAAAAAAAAAGCCGGGCGCGGTGACTCACGCCTCTAATCCCAGGGTGGATCACCTGAGGTCAGGAGTTCAAGACCAACCTGGCTGACACGGTAAAACCCCATCTCTACTAGAAAAAATACAAAAATCATTCGGGCATGGTGGTGCGCACCTGGAATCCCAGCTACTTGGAAGGCTAAGGCAGGAGAATCGCTTGAACCCAGGTGGCTGAGGTTGCAGTGAGCTGAGATTGCACCATTGCACTCCAGCCTGGGTGACAAGAGCAAAACTCCATCTCAAAAAAAAAAAAATCCAGATAAAAAAATACATGGATATTGCATGTGAGCTCAGAATCTGAAAAATCTGAGTGGAGAACAAAAGAAATGTGGGCTGTTTGAAGAGTTTAAATTAAACTTCCCCAGGTCAAATGCCCACAGAGAAGGGACATTTCCTGGGTAGCCTGCCCCTCATTTACTGCTCTGATGCGGCACACCTCTCGCTGATCCACCTTCACAAAGTTGTGATGGCAACGATGTGAAGTCTGAAGTCACACTCATTTGGAGCCGCGGGATCAAAAATTGCATCAGGCCTTGCAAATCTAGTATCTGTTCTTTTGGGGAAGGTCTCTTCCACTTCCGCTCCGATGAGAGGTCTGACGTCTCAGGGGTGTTTTTTCCAGGTAGGATTATGGTTCGTGCAGCTCCTGCCCTCTCAACTCTCTAGAGCTGTTGTGGTCCAAGGGAGAGGAAACCCTGGCCCAGAGGACAAAATGATTTAGTTGCAGTCTTCATACTGGACCCCCAGTCTTGACTCTCGGGGAGGTCGCTGTCCCCTAGAATCTTAGGCTAGGCCTTCTATGGGCTCGAAGCAAGACCGTTGGGCACATTTCCGGACTTCCAGAGTACTCAGGAAGGCACCTGACCTACCTGGGGGCTGAGAAGCACCCGACGCTGGCTGGCTGCCGGTCAGAGCCTCACCCACAGCAACACCAGACGTGGACTCCAATACCTCGCCTCCCTCGCCTGCCGGCCAGTGAACACCGGTAAATCTTGCACCTCAGAGCCTGCTTTATTCGCTGAAACCTATGGCTGTAAAAACTCACGGAGATGATTCCTCAAGGACCTAGAAATAGAAATTCCATTTGACCCAGCAATCCCATTACTGGGTATATATCCAAAGGATTACAAATCGGTCTACTATAAGGACACGTGTACACGAATGTTCATTGCAGCACTGTTTACAATAGCAAAGACCTGGAACCAACCCAAATGCCCATCGATGATAGACTGGATAGGGAAAATGTGGCACATATACACCATGGAATATTATGCAGCCATCAAAAACGATGAGTTTGGGTCCTTTGTAGGGACATGGATGAACCTGGAAACCATCATTCTCAGCAAACTGACAGAAGACCAGAAGATCAAACACCGCATGTTCTCACTCATAGGCGGGTGTTAAACAATGAGAACACATGGACACAGGGAGGGGAGCACTACACACTGGG
>NW_022441320.1:0-5704 GCF_009761245.1 Sapajus apella
GTGAAGATTGCAGTCCTGGGATACCCACAAGGATGAATGAGGCAGGGTTTCCATTGTGTGGTTGTAGGCTGGACCCAGGATCACAGATGAGACTTCTTGCCTATTATATAAATAATTTAGGAGAAGAATGCAGTCCATCAGGATTTATTCCCATATGTGATGATAGGAAAGCAGAGGGATATCTCAGCTTGGTGGTATTCTTAGGATCAGAAAAGGGACATCTAATAAGGTTATCCTGCTCTACCTTTCATCCCTTTCAGTATTCTTTGCCTTAAAACTTACTGTTCATTGAAGAATTAGCTCAAGGGTTACCTCCATTAGGAAGTCTGTTTTCTTCCTCCCCTATTCCATGTGCAGGCTGTTAGTTACCTTTCTCTGAGCTTTAATGCAATCTGCCATAGTGACCTCCAATGGACTAAATTGACAATTCTAAAACTCTACCTATGACTTTATGGTATACACTTAAGTGCATGTATATTATTCATGGCCTTATAGCAAAGATATGATTCATAACTGTGGTCTTAAGTCTCCTAAAAGATACTATGCCTCAAGATTAGCCTATTTTATCACTTCCTGTGCCTCTCCTAAAAAAATTTAAAAAGGCTTCCATTATGAGAAGGTTCCATATGCCTACACTTAGATACTGTCTCTAGTGACCCATTTTTAACTTCTTATTAGAAATGTGGCTCCTCCTTGAGTAATGGGGTAGATTAGATTAATGGATTCTGTGCTTGTGATCCCATTTGCTGCAGTAGACATTTTCTCTGTTAAATAAGAACTAGACAAGCATTCGCCAAGTTCTCAATCCTAATCATGGAACATATATTTGCCCCTTCCTTTTACTTCCTAGAAAGCTTAGCACTGATTGTGTGCACACCCAGGTGCCAGCTGCAACCATAGTGGGAGTCCTCAGGAGTCTTCTAGAAAGACAACTTTCTGGGATATGATTGCAAACTGTGTTCCTTATGAAACAAATCAAAATCCCTAGGCTTAAGATATGCTACATCATAGAAGAGATAGCATACAGTACTTAGCTCCACATCACAGTCAGCTTATAGGAGGCTTACTGTCTAGAGATACTGAGTGAGACATCTTCAGTGACAGAGCATGAGAAGATGAGGAAAGCTGTTGAAGTAGAATGGTAGTGAAGAGTGAAAGGAAAATTCAGGAGATCCTTGAGACTGCTACATGTGTTCTGGATGCCACAAACTCAGGGTTCAGCATTATTTTACAAGTACTGTAGAAAAGCTCAGGGATCCAAACAGCCTCTTCCCCGCTCACCTCTGATTCAGGATGTTCCTCCCCTGGCTGCCCTGTGTAAATTCATCTTTCCTTAGAAGGCAGCCTCAGCGGATGTTGCTGCATCGCTCCTCTTGCCAGCCCTGGAAATTCTAAACTGGGCATGCCTTTCATACCCTTGAGCGGGCTTTTCTTTTTAATCTCCATTTACTTTTCTTCTCAATTCACATTGTTGGAGATTTACAATTGTTGTCAGTCTTTGCAAAGAACAAGGTACTTGGTTTGGTTGGTTGCTTCTTTTTCTAAATGTTTACTTCAGTCAGCCTATTGATACTTAAAGTTTTCTGGCTAAGATCAACAATGATCTCCATCAAGGATCTGTTGCCAGTCCAGTGACTCTGTTTCTTTATTTTACTTGACATCTCCAAAACATTTAATACAACTGCCTGTTTTCTGATTTTTGGTTAACTTTTTAAAACACTATGAACATACTATAAAATGCAAAAATATGAGGCATATATCCTTATAAATAGTTATTATTAGAAGACGGGAAGACACACATATCTAGACACCACAATGTGTACTGAGATCAAGATAGACACACTGTTGTTCTCTGGTTGTTAAGGTTTACTGTTTTCAGAATGTTTTGGCCAAGTTCAACTAAGACATTTCAGTACTGCACCTGCCTTTGCCTTCATCCTGTGAGGACACTCACATGCAGACCTGGAGGATCAGTCACTGAAAACCAACTTGGAAAAGTTCTTTAACTTCAATAACCTATGATTTACAAACCATAAAATATGTGAGGATTTTTCATTCCTATTAAAAGGATAGGCAATGCATAATTGAAATTGAAATTGTATTAATGGTAAAAGAACTAATAACACATTTGAATGGGGCCTGTCTTGTTTATGGTAATTCTGAGTTATTCTGATCTCTAGCTGAACTCCTCCCATCCAGCCCTACTGTTTGAGTTCCTTTCTCATAACTCTACTTAGTTTCTTAAAACTGTCTCTCCACCATGCCAATATTGTGCTTACTTCTTCCCTTCTCTGCTTTCAAAGTAATGTATGTCCATTCTCCCTCCAACCTTTCCTATCCAGCTATCATTTTCAGAAGCTCTTGGTATCAGCAATACCCAGCACACCTGACCAGTCCTGTACAAAAGGAGAGGGGGCTTATATTTTCCACTCTGGGGTGACCTGACCTTCATACTCTGTCAGCCCAGCACCAATGCCCAAGTCAGTTACCCATAGTCCAAGAGTTTTCTCTGCTTAACTTTCTCTAAATGTGACCTCATAGTCCACATTTCTTTCATGCAAAAGAAGAGGGGTTAATACAGGACACCTTGGGAGGAGCAGAAAGAGCAAACAAAATCAAATATAAACAAACAATGGAGAGTCATAGTGTCTTTTCCAAAAACTTTTCACTGGGGTGACTCTCTATTCCCTCTGGATACTTAATCATCCTGCATTGTCCCTGGATACCCATTTTCCCGTGGCCTCTGCCCAGCAAACAAATATTGCAACTCCTCAAGAGACTGGTTTTTCTTTGTGTTCTGGACCCTGGGGATTTCTACATTGTAGAAGGAAGCAAATGCTTAATGGCTGAGGAGTCTTTGTTTCTTCAGGTCCTCAAAGGATACCTAAAAGTTCGACTAAGAGTATAGAGTGCATCCTGGGAAAACCAAAGACTCATGATTGGTAGGATTTGTGAAAGCCCACTATGTGCCTAGCATCCCAGTAAATGCTTTTTTCAAATATTATCTTAGTCAGTTTTCAGAACCTCCTGAAGTAGCTGCCATCATCACATTGACATCTTTTTTTTTTTTGCAGGTTTGATTCTTAGCCTGTATTCTTTTTTATTATTATTATTATTCCATTTATTTATTTTATTACATTTTAGGTTTTGGGGTACATGTGAAGAACATGCAAGATTGTTGCATAGGTACACATGTGGCAGTGTGATTTTCTGCCTTCCTCCCCTTCACCTACATCTGGCATCTCTCCCCTTGCTATCTCTCCCCAACTCCCCACCCCCCACCATCCCTTCCCTATTTCCCCCCACAGACGCCAGTGTGTAGTGCTCCCCTCCCTGTGTCCATGTGTTCTCATTGTTCAACACCCGCCTATGAGTGAGAACATGCGGTGTTTGATCTTCTGCTCTTCTGTCAGTTTGTTGAGAATGATGGTTTCCAGGTTCATCCATGTCCCTACAAAGGACACAAACTCATCATTTTTGATGGCTGCATAATATTCCATGGTGTATATGTGCCACGTTTTCCCTGTCCAGTCTATCATCAATGGGACCTAACACCATAAAATCCCCAGAATAAAATCTAGGCAAAACCATTCAGGACATAGGCATAGGCAAGGACTTCATGACCAAAACACCAAAAGCATTGACAACAAAAGCCAAAATAGTCAAATGGGACCTAATTAAACTCCACAGCTTCTGCACGGCAAAAGAAACAGTCATTAGAGTGAATCGGCAACCAACAGGTTGGGAAAAAATTTTTGCAGTTTACCCATCTGACAAAGGGCTGATATCCAGAATTTACAAATAACTAAAACAGTTTTACAATTAAAAAAAAAAAGCACATTGACATCTTATAGATGAAGCTAAGGTTCATAAGGGTCACAAAACTAGTATGACAGAGAGTCAAGATCTAAATTCTAAAAACCATAATTCATTTCACTTTATTGTAGAACTATTCACCCTGATAGTGTACTTAATATCTCAAAGCCGAGCTCACATTTCCTCAGTTCTGCCTGGGAACTCAGGCCAGGCTTCGCTGGTTAAATGTTTCCCATGATGTTATAATGTCCTGTTGAACAGAGAAGGGAAATGAGATGTAGGACAGAGCAAGGAAGATGAGTTTTCAACTGGATATAGGACATGCACCTGAGCACAAAAGTATGCGAACAGGGCTATTCTCAGCTTGGGAGTATTGCAGGATCCAAATAAAATGACTTCTAATGCTGTGCTACTTTTCATCCTTCTTACACATTTCTATTCATTGTTCAAGGATCAGCTTTTAAGTCACCTCCTTTGGACTTGTGTTCTGCTCCAAATAGAGTATAAACATGTTCTCCAAACAGAGATTAAACCAGAGTTGGTAGAGTCAGAGGACTTGAAAGGGATTGAAAAATACAAGAGACTAGAAGGGTGTTGAGGCCATGTTTTAAAGGTCATGACTTCTGCCTGGGCATCTTCTATGGGAAGGAATAACATTGGGAGAAAAGAGTCAACAGGCACAAGCTATAATGTTTCTTGTATTATTTTAATGCAAAAATGCATAACTATTTGGAAATATGAAAGACTAAGAAACACTGTTGTATGCTCTCAGTTCCCCAGATCCTAAGTGTACACATAGTAGTTCATGAAAAGAATAGTGACTGGTCTTTTTGTTGTCTTTTATTTTGAGGGATGATGAGGGGGAAGCCAGAATAAGATTTGTGCCTTGTCAGGCTAACCTAACAATTGCTAAAGATTAGGTGGACTTAAGTTCAACCAAATCTGCATTCTCTACCAAAACTTATCTCTGATTCAGATCAAGTTGATTGAATCCACTGAAGCTTTCAGAAAATCAGAAGCATTTCATTCACACTCCTCCTAGTAATTGAAAAGCTATGCAAAGATATCCTTTACACCTTATCTTAGGATTCCAAGGTAAACCAGTCCAGCTCCACAGATCCCTGAGACATCTTTCTTTGAAGTTGGCTTCAGATCTGAAAAGATATTGTATTCATTAACTCAGGTTGGAGTGATCAAAGAGGAAGTGCATCAGATAACTCCATATTCTCTCCTGCAATTGTTTGGTCCTCATGCCATAGATGATGGGATTTAAGGTGGCTGGGATAATCAGGTACAGGTCAGCTAGCAGCACTTGGGTGTGCAAGGGCACTACATCCTGCCCCAGCCAGGCCGCATAGATGGATGCCATTCCAGGTAGATAGTACAAAGCCATAACCCCCAAGTGGGAGCCACATGTGCTTAATGCTTTCAACTGAGCATTCTTTGAGGAGAGCCCAAATACTGCCCTGAGAATCAAGACATAGGAAGCAGCAATGAAGGCCACATCAGAGCCCACCATAATAGAGGAACCAATTAGACTGTAGAGACTGCTGGGTATGGGGTCTGCACATGCTAACCTGGCCAAAGCTAAGTGCTCACAGTAGGAGTGAAGAACCACATTGGAGCCACAGAAAGGTAGATGACTCATCATCCAACTCAGTGGAATCATGAATGTGACAGCTCTGATGGCGATGGTCAAACTCATTCTCAGCATCACTTGAGGTGTGAGAATTCTCTTGTAATGTAGGGGCTTGCAGATGGCTACATAGCGGTCAAAAGCCATGGCCAGCAGCAGGCCTGTCTCCACAGCTGTGGCTAAGTGAACAAAAAACATCTGAGTGAAACAAGCATTAAAGCTGATGGAGCTGTCTCCTGAGCAGAAGATGTT
>NW_022441321.1:0-5704 GCF_009761245.1 Sapajus apella
GTGAAGATTGCAGTCCTGGGATACCCACAAGGATGAATGAGGCAGGGTTTCCATTGTGTGGTTGTAGGCTGGACCCAGGATCACAGATGAGACTTCTTGCCTATTATATAAATAATTTAGGAGAAGAATGCAGTCCATCAGGATTTATTCCCATATGTGATGATAGGAAAGCAGAGGGATATCTCAGCTTGGTGGTATTCTTAGGATCAGAAAAGGGACATCTAATAAGGTTATCCTGCTCTACCTTTCATCCCTTTCAGTATTCTTTGCCTTAAAACTTACTGTTCATTGAAGAATTAGCTCAAGGGTTACCTCCATTAGGAAGTCTGTTTTCTTCCTCCCCTATTCCATGTGCAGGCTGTTAGTTACCTTTCTCTGAGCTTTAATGCAATCTGCCATAGTGACCTCCAATGGACTAAATTGACAATTCTAAAACTCTACCTATGACTTTATGGTATACACTTAAGTGCATGTATATTATTCATGGCCTTATAGCAAAGATATGATTCATAACTGTGGTCTTAAGTCTCCTAAAAGATACTATGCCTCAAGATTAGCCTATTTTATCACTTCCTGTGCCTCTCCTAAAAAAATTTAAAAAGGCTTCCATTATGAGAAGGTTCCATATGCCTACACTTAGATACTGTCTCTAGTGACCCATTTTTAACTTCTTATTAGAAATGTGGCTCCTCCTTGAGTAATGGGGTAGATTAGATTAATGGATTCTGTGCTTGTGATCCCATTTGCTGCAGTAGACATTTTCTCTGTTAAATAAGAACTAGACAAGCATTCGCCAAGTTCTCAATCCTAATCATGGAACATATATTTGCCCCTTCCTTTTACTTCCTAGAAAGCTTAGCACTGATTGTGTGCACACCCAGGTGCCAGCTGCAACCATAGTGGGAGTCCTCAGGAGTCTTCTAGAAAGACAACTTTCTGGGATATGATTGCAAACTGTGTTCCTTATGAAACAAATCAAAATCCCTAGGCTTAAGATATGCTACATCATAGAAGAGATAGCATACAGTACTTAGCTCCACATCACAGTCAGCTTATAGGAGGCTTACTGTCTAGAGATACTGAGTGAGACATCTTCAGTGACAGAGCATGAGAAGATGAGGAAAGCTGTTGAAGTAGAATGGTAGTGAAGAGTGAAAGGAAAATTCAGGAGATCCTTGAGACTGCTACATGTGTTCTGGATGCCACAAACTCAGGGTTCAGCATTATTTTACAAGTACTGTAGAAAAGCTCAGGGATCCAAACAGCCTCTTCCCCGCTCACCTCTGATTCAGGATGTTCCTCCCCTGGCTGCCCTGTGTAAATTCATCTTTCCTTAGAAGGCAGCCTCAGCGGATGTTGCTGCATCGCTCCTCTTGCCAGCCCTGGAAATTCTAAACTGGGCATGCCTTTCATACCCTTGAGCGGGCTTTTCTTTTTAATCTCCATTTACTTTTCTTCTCAATTCACATTGTTGGAGATTTACAATTGTTGTCAGTCTTTGCAAAGAACAAGGTACTTGGTTTGGTTGGTTGCTTCTTTTTCTAAATGTTTACTTCAGTCAGCCTATTGATACTTAAAGTTTTCTGGCTAAGATCAACAATGATCTCCATCAAGGATCTGTTGCCAGTCCAGTGACTCTGTTTCTTTATTTTACTTGACATCTCCAAAACATTTAATACAACTGCCTGTTTTCTGATTTTTGGTTAACTTTTTAAAACACTATGAACATACTATAAAATGCAAAAATATGAGGCATATATCCTTATAAATAGTTATTATTAGAAGACGGGAAGACACACATATCTAGACACCACAATGTGTACTGAGATCAAGATAGACACACTGTTGTTCTCTGGTTGTTAAGGTTTACTGTTTTCAGAATGTTTTGGCCAAGTTCAACTAAGACATTTCAGTACTGCACCTGCCTTTGCCTTCATCCTGTGAGGACACTCACATGCAGACCTGGAGGATCAGTCACTGAAAACCAACTTGGAAAAGTTCTTTAACTTCAATAACCTATGATTTACAAACCATAAAATATGTGAGGATTTTTCATTCCTATTAAAAGGATAGGCAATGCATAATTGAAATTGAAATTGTATTAATGGTAAAAGAACTAATAACACATTTGAATGGGGCCTGTCTTGTTTATGGTAATTCTGAGTTATTCTGATCTCTAGCTGAACTCCTCCCATCCAGCCCTACTGTTTGAGTTCCTTTCTCATAACTCTACTTAGTTTCTTAAAACTGTCTCTCCACCATGCCAATATTGTGCTTACTTCTTCCCTTCTCTGCTTTCAAAGTAATGTATGTCCATTCTCCCTCCAACCTTTCCTATCCAGCTATCATTTTCAGAAGCTCTTGGTATCAGCAATACCCAGCACACCTGACCAGTCCTGTACAAAAGGAGAGGGGGCTTATATTTTCCACTCTGGGGTGACCTGACCTTCATACTCTGTCAGCCCAGCACCAATGCCCAAGTCAGTTACCCATAGTCCAAGAGTTTTCTCTGCTTAACTTTCTCTAAATGTGACCTCATAGTCCACATTTCTTTCATGCAAAAGAAGAGGGGTTAATACAGGACACCTTGGGAGGAGCAGAAAGAGCAAACAAAATCAAATATAAACAAACAATGGAGAGTCATAGTGTCTTTTCCAAAAACTTTTCACTGGGGTGACTCTCTATTCCCTCTGGATACTTAATCATCCTGCATTGTCCCTGGATACCCATTTTCCCGTGGCCTCTGCCCAGCAAACAAATATTGCAACTCCTCAAGAGACTGGTTTTTCTTTGTGTTCTGGACCCTGGGGATTTCTACATTGTAGAAGGAAGCAAATGCTTAATGGCTGAGGAGTCTTTGTTTCTTCAGGTCCTCAAAGGATACCTAAAAGTTCGACTAAGAGTATAGAGTGCATCCTGGGAAAACCAAAGACTCATGATTGGTAGGATTTGTGAAAGCCCACTATGTGCCTAGCATCCCAGTAAATGCTTTTTTCAAATATTATCTTAGTCAGTTTTCAGAACCTCCTGAAGTAGCTGCCATCATCACATTGACATCTTTTTTTTTTTTGCAGGTTTGATTCTTAGCCTGTATTCTTTTTTATTATTATTATTATTCCATTTATTTATTTTATTACATTTTAGGTTTTGGGGTACATGTGAAGAACATGCAAGATTGTTGCATAGGTACACATGTGGCAGTGTGATTTTCTGCCTTCCTCCCCTTCACCTACATCTGGCATCTCTCCCCTTGCTATCTCTCCCCAACTCCCCACCCCCCACCATCCCTTCCCTATTTCCCCCCACAGACGCCAGTGTGTAGTGCTCCCCTCCCTGTGTCCATGTGTTCTCATTGTTCAACACCCGCCTATGAGTGAGAACATGCGGTGTTTGATCTTCTGCTCTTCTGTCAGTTTGTTGAGAATGATGGTTTCCAGGTTCATCCATGTCCCTACAAAGGACACAAACTCATCATTTTTGATGGCTGCATAATATTCCATGGTGTATATGTGCCACGTTTTCCCTGTCCAGTCTATCATCAATGGGACCTAACACCATAAAATCCCCAGAATAAAATCTAGGCAAAACCATTCAGGACATAGGCATAGGCAAGGACTTCATGACCAAAACACCAAAAGCATTGACAACAAAAGCCAAAATAGTCAAATGGGACCTAATTAAACTCCACAGCTTCTGCACGGCAAAAGAAACAGTCATTAGAGTGAATCGGCAACCAACAGGTTGGGAAAAAATTTTTGCAGTTTACCCATCTGACAAAGGGCTGATATCCAGAATTTACAAATAACTAAAACAGTTTTACAATTAAAAAAAAAAAGCACATTGACATCTTATAGATGAAGCTAAGGTTCATAAGGGTCACAAAACTAGTATGACAGAGAGTCAAGATCTAAATTCTAAAAACCATAATTCATTTCACTTTATTGTAGAACTATTCACCCTGATAGTGTACTTAATATCTCAAAGCCGAGCTCACATTTCCTCAGTTCTGCCTGGGAACTCAGGCCAGGCTTCGCTGGTTAAATGTTTCCCATGATGTTATAATGTCCTGTTGAACAGAGAAGGGAAATGAGATGTAGGACAGAGCAAGGAAGATGAGTTTTCAACTGGATATAGGACATGCACCTGAGCACAAAAGTATGCGAACAGGGCTATTCTCAGCTTGGGAGTATTGCAGGATCCAAATAAAATGACTTCTAATGCTGTGCTACTTTTCATCCTTCTTACACATTTCTATTCATTGTTCAAGGATCAGCTTTTAAGTCACCTCCTTTGGACTTGTGTTCTGCTCCAAATAGAGTATAAACATGTTCTCCAAACAGAGATTAAACCAGAGTTGGTAGAGTCAGAGGACTTGAAAGGGATTGAAAAATACAAGAGACTAGAAGGGTGTTGAGGCCATGTTTTAAAGGTCATGACTTCTGCCTGGGCATCTTCTATGGGAAGGAATAACATTGGGAGAAAAGAGTCAACAGGCACAAGCTATAATGTTTCTTGTATTATTTTAATGCAAAAATGCATAACTATTTGGAAATATGAAAGACTAAGAAACACTGTTGTATGCTCTCAGTTCCCCAGATCCTAAGTGTACACATAGTAGTTCATGAAAAGAATAGTGACTGGTCTTTTTGTTGTCTTTTATTTTGAGGGATGATGAGGGGGAAGCCAGAATAAGATTTGTGCCTTGTCAGGCTAACCTAACAATTGCTAAAGATTAGGTGGACTTAAGTTCAACCAAATCTGCATTCTCTACCAAAACTTATCTCTGATTCAGATCAAGTTGATTGAATCCACTGAAGCTTTCAGAAAATCAGAAGCATTTCATTCACACTCCTCCTAGTAATTGAAAAGCTATGCAAAGATATCCTTTACACCTTATCTTAGGATTCCAAGGTAAACCAGTCCAGCTCCACAGATCCCTGAGACATCTTTCTTTGAAGTTGGCTTCAGATCTGAAAAGATATTGTATTCATTAACTCAGGTTGGAGTGATCAAAGAGGAAGTGCATCAGATAACTCCATATTCTCTCCTGCAATTGTTTGGTCCTCATGCCATAGATGATGGGATTTAAGGTGGCTGGGATAATCAGGTACAGGTCAGCTAGCAGCACTTGGGTGTGCAAGGGCACTACATCCTGCCCCAGCCAGGCCGCATAGATGGATGCCATTCCAGGTAGATAGTACAAAGCCATAACCCCCAAGTGGGAGCCACATGTGCTTAATGCTTTCAACTGAGCATTCTTTGAGGAGAGCCCAAATACTGCCCTGAGAATCAAGACATAGGAAGCAGCAATGAAGGCCACATCAGAGCCCACCATAATAGAGGAACCAATTAGACTGTAGAGACTGCTGGGTATGGGGTCTGCACATGCTAACCTGGCCAAAGCTAAGTGCTCACAGTAGGAGTGAAGAACCACATTGGAGCCACAGAAAGGTAGATGACTCATCATCCAACTCAGTGGAATCATGAATGTGACAGCTCTGATGGCGATGGTCAAACTCATTCTCAGCATCACTTGAGGTGTGAGAATTCTCTTGTAATGTAGGGGCTTGCAGATGGCTACATAGCGGTCAAAAGCCATGGCCAGCAGCAGGCCTGTCTCCACAGCTGTGGCTAAGTGAACAAAAAACATCTGAGTGAAACAAGCATTAAAGCTGATGGAGCTGTCTCCTGAGCAGAAGATGTT
>NW_022441322.1:0-5704 GCF_009761245.1 Sapajus apella
CCCGGAGTTCAGCCAAGAAGCTGTGCTCCCTCCAATGCCAGTGCTCGGAGCTCCCCTACCCAGGGTGGAACCTTGGATGGCCAATTACGTTGGCTCAATATTTGCCTTGAGTAGCTCGGTGCAGTGGCTCCAGCCACTGTCGGATCTGTAAGCCCAGCACTTGGAGAGGCTGAGGCAGAAGAATAGTTTGAGGCCAGGAGTTCAAGACCAGCTGGGCAACATAGTGAGACCCCATCTTTACAAAATATTTTAAAAGTAGCCAAGAAGCTGAGGTGGGAGGATTGCTCGAGTCCAGGAGTTTGATGCTAGAGTGAGGTGGTATTGTGCCACTACACTCCAGCCTGGGTGGCAGAGCAAGACCCTATCTCAAAAAACAAAAACAAAACAAAACAAAAAACCCCCAAAACCAAAAAACAACAACAAAAGTTTTTGCCTAGAAACTGAAGCCTAAGGAGGAGAATGGGGTGCCCACAATGACAAATGAGAAAACTGAGCTCAGGGTAGAAAGAGACCAAGAAATTGACTCGTGTGAAAAAGGCAAAGCTATTCATGCAGCGTTTATTCACTCCTTCATTCATTTGTCACCTAGTCTCCAGCATGGACTGACTATGCCCTCAGGCCCAGCCCTGTGCTGGGGGAACAGCAGGGAATCAGGCCCAGCTCCTGCCTTAGGGAGCTCACGGTGGGCTGCAGGGACAGGCGTGAAAGCACTGAGGGACATGAGGATGTGCCTGGGGCAGTGGCACTGGGGTGTGGGCACCCAGAGTGGGTCCTCATGGCCTCAGCCTGGGTAACCCCTACAACCCTTAAAAGCAGGACCTAGGGTCAGGACTTTTGAGCAGGAGGATTCTTCGGGGAAGTGGATCCAGGGAGCCGACTGAGGGACGGGGAGGGTAAAGGAGGAGAGAGAAAAGCAAGAACGAGGTGTGCCACAGAGATGGCCACACTAAGGGCAGCCAAGGCCTAAACCAAAGGGATTGTAACTGCCCAACAGGTTCATTTAGCCTGCTGCCTAGACAGAGCCGACTTATCAGGACATGGGACTTGCAATGGAGGAGTAATTCATGCAGAGCCAGTTACGTGGGAGACTGGAGTTTGTTTTAAATTTAAGTTGTACTTTGTCACCCAGGCTGGAGTGCAGTGGCATGATCTCTGCTCAATGCAACCTCTGCCTCCGAGGTTCAAGAGACTCTCCTGCCTCAGCCTTCTGAGTAGCTGGGGTTAAAGGTGGGCACCACCATGCCCAGCTAATTTTTGTATTTTTTTTTCTGAGATGGAGTTTCACTCTTGTTGCCCAGGCTGGAGTGAAATGGCACGATCTCCGCTTACTGCAACCTCTGCCTCCCGGGCTCAAGTGATTCTCCCACCGCCGGCTAATTTGGGATTTTTAGTAGAGACAGGGCTTCTCCATGTTGGTCAGGGTAGTCTTGAACTCCTGATACCAGGTGATCCACCCTCCTCGGCCCCCCTAAGTGCTGGAATTATAGGTGTGAGCCATCGTGCCACCCTGGAGTTTGATTATTACAAGTCAGTCTCCTAGAGCAGAAGATTCAGGGATTAGCGTTTTTAAGGATGACTTAGTGAGTGGAGGGGGCCAGCGAGTCGGGAATGATGATTGTTGGGTCGGAGATGAAGTCATAGGGAATAGAAGCTGTCCTCGAGTTGAGTCAGTTCCTGGGTGGGGCCCACAAAATCGGGTGTGCCAGCTTATCCCTCCGGGTCATGCCAGCTGTTCCATCGAGTTCAGGGCCTGCAAAATATCTCAAGCACTGATTTTACCTTTTACCTTTTACCTTGATGTTATCCCCAGGAGCAATTTGGGGAGGGTTGGAATCTTGTAGCCTCCAGCGGCATGAGCCCATTAGAAACCACAGTACCTAATCTTTTGGCTGATTTGTTAGTTCTAAAAAGGCAGTCTAGTCCCCAGGCAAGAAGGTGGTTTGTTTCAGGAAAGGGCTGTTAACATCTTTGTTTCAAATTGTAAACTATTAACTAGGTTCTTCCCAAAGTTAGTTTGGCCTACGCCCAGGAATAAACAAGGACAGCTTGGAGGTTAGAAACATGATGATGGAGTCAGTTAGGTCAAATCTCTTTCACGGTCTCACTTATAATTTTGCAGTGGCGATTTCAGAATTCCCAGGGACTCATCTAGAAATGTATTATAGGCCAGGTGGGGTGGCTCACACCTGTAATCTCAGAACTTTGAGAAGCTGAGTCATGAGGATCACTTGAGGCCAGAAGTTCGAGACCAGCCTAGGCAACATGGAGACTCCAGCTTTTATATTAAAAAAGAAAAAAAGAAAAAATTGTATCATAATTGTCTGCCAGAGCAATGAATGGGAGAATCACTTAGACCCAGTTTCCTGTCTCCCATTCATTGCTGGTTTCTCTTGGAGGAGCGCAGGACATGAGGGAAGCATGAATCAGGTCAAAGCCTGCCTGGACTGTTTGCCAGGGCCGTAGCTGGAATCTGATCCAATGCTGAGACTATGTGAGGCAGAAGACAGAAACTGGCCAGCCTCTTCCCCAGAGGTGGCAGTGGGGTCAAGGAAAATGCTCCAGACTAGATGTCTCAGCTGAACCTTCTCAAGTGGTTGGGGCGGAATGTGGTGGTGGCTCAGGCCTGTGATCCCAGCACTTTTGGAGGCCGAGGCGAGTGCATCCCTTGAGGTCAGGAGTTTCAGATCAGCTTGGCCAACATGGCAAAACGCTGTCTCTACTAAAAATAGAAAAATTAGCTGGGGGTGGTGTTGCATGTTTGTAATCCCAGCTACTCAGGAGGCTGAGGCAGGAAAACTGCTTGAAATGGGGAGGTGGAGACTGCAGTGAACCCAAGATCGCACCACTGCACTGCAGCCTGGGGGATCGGGGAGGGGAGTAACTCTGTCTCATAAATAAATAAATTAAATAAAGTAAAGTAAAGTAAAGTAGGCTGGGCATCGTGGCCTCACCCTTGTAATCCCAGAACTTTGGGAGGCAGAGGCGGGTGGATCACGAGGTCAGGAGTTAACGACCTGCCTGGCCAAGATGGTGAAACCCCACGTCTACTAAAAATACAAAAGATCATCCAGACACGGTGGTGGGTGCCTGTAATCCCAGCTTCTCGGGAGGCTGAGGGGGAGAATTGCTTGAACCCGGGAGACAGAGGTTGCGGTTAGCTATATCGCACCACTACACTCCAACCTGGGCAACAGAGAGAGACTCCGTCTCAAAACAAAATAAATAAAAAATAAAGTAGATGTAGAGGCTGGGCATGTGTGGTGGCCCATACCTGTAATCTCAGCACTTTGGGAGGCTTAGATGGGAGGATTGCTGAAGCCCAGGAGTTAGAGACCAGCCTGGGCAACATAGAGAGACCCTGTCTCTACCCCGCGCCCCCCTCCCCGACCGCCACACACACGCAAATTGAAAACGTAGCCGGGTGTGGCGATGCCTACCTACTGGGGAGGCTGAGATGGGAGGCTTGCTTGAGCCCAGGAATTTGAGGCTCAAATTGACTGCACACTGTACTCCAGCCTGTGTGACTACACCAGACACTTTCTCAAACAATAAAACAAGTAAATAAATAAAGCAGGAGGATGATAGTGAGATGTGGAGAGAAGGCTTGTTTGGCAGAGACCCAAGAAGGCAAAGCCCAAGAGACATGAAAAAGCCAGTGTGCAAGAGAAGATTCCTAGAACACTATGTCAGGGAAAACTGGTGCAGGACTCCACTGGTGGACAACCTGGGCATGAATCTCCTCCCAGGAAAATAAATGACATTTTCTTCTTCCGGCTTGTGTCAGATGGAAGAAAGCATTTTCTTCTTTTCCTTTCCTTGTTATTTTCCTTTTCTTTTTCTTTTTGAGGCCAAGATTTGCTCCCGTTGCCCAGTCCGAAGTGCAATGGCGAGATCTCGGCTGACTGCAACCTGCTCCTCCCGGGTTCAAGCAATTTTCTTGCCTTAGCCTCCTGAGTAGCTGGGATTGCAGGCACCCACGCCCTCACCCAGCTAATTTTGTATTTTTATTTATTTATTTATTTATTTGCTAGACTCGCATTTCACCGTGTTGGTCAGGCTGCTCTTGAACTCCTGACCTGAAGTGATCCCCCCCTGCCTCGGCTTCCAAAAGTGCTGGGATTACAGGCATAAGTCACCGTGCCCAGCCAGCATTTTCTTATAGTAAAGAAAGTGAAACCATGAACTGGTTATTGAAAGAGAAAAGAAAGATGGAGAGTGACTCTCGGCAGGAAAAAGAAGAAAAGCAAAAGGAAACAAAAGCTTTCAGCTATCTGGCTTGTACTGGTGTTTACAATATTTGCTGGTGTCTTGCTTAGATTGGTGACATGTGGCTGAGAGGAATCTGTGTCACTTTTTTCTTTCTTTTTTTTTTTTTTTTGAGACAGTCTCACTGTGTTGCCCAGGCTGGAGTGCAGTGGCATGATCTCAGCTCACACAACCTCTGCCTCTCAGGTTCAAGCAATTCTCCTGCCTCAGCCTCCAGAGTAGCTGGGATTATAGGTGCACACCACCACACCTGGCTAATTTTGGTATTTTTAGTAGAGATGGGGTTTCACCATGTTGGCCAGGCTGTTCTCAAACTCCTGATCTCAGGTGATCCACAGGCCTCAGCCTCCCAAAGTGCTGGGATTACAGGTGTGAGCCACTGTGCCTGGCCACCTGTGTCACTTTTTACCAGAAACTTTCAGAGTCAGCAAGTGGCCAGGTGTCTCTTCTTTTTGTCACAGAACTCTTGATGTTTCCAATGAAGACAAATCCGTTAGGCTGTTGTGGATGTGTCATGTGGGGCAGAAATCAACCTTGGCTGTTGTAAGCTATTGAGAATGGGGGTTGCGCCAGGTGCAATGGCTCATGCCTGTAATCCCAGCACTTTTGTTATATCCCAGCCAGTCAAGGAATGCACCACCCTCTGAGATTGAATTAGGAGTCCTTTATTTTAGCTGGTGACTGAGAGGTGGCTAATGCACAAAATTCTCCTGGCCCCTAAGAAAAAGATAGGTGGTCTTATATAAGCTAGTTTTCAAAGGGAGAGGGAATCTAGCTGAAGCAAGCTTTTCACAGAAGCAGAGTAAGCAAAAAGTTAAAAGATAAACTAGGACATGAGAAATAAAGCAGTGCCAGGAGCAAGGGGTAAAGCTGTCATGAAAGACATACAACTTATAGATAACTGGGGCTCTGGGTGCTCAACAGCACCTGCATTCCCAGGCTCTGCTGGTACCACTTAACTCAGCCTCTTATCAACAAACGCATTTCTGGAGGTGTCCAGTGTCAGCCTGTCCGAGCTACATACTGCAGTTACATACTGAATGGTGGGAAAATAACTAAAATGAAGAAGGTAAGATGGAGTCTGCCCGGCTCAAGTAGTTAACATGAAGCCTGAACAGCTCTCAGTCTGAGAAAGAGAGAGTCAGTTTTAGATGACAAAAAGCAGGTTATCACACTTGGGGAGGCCGAGGCTAGAGGATCATTTTAGGCCAGGAGTTCAAGGCCATTCTGGCTAACACGGTGAAACTCTGTCTCTACTAAAAATACAAAATTTACCTGGGTGTGGAGAGTCGTGCCTGTAATCCCAGCTACTCAGGAGACTGAGACAGGAAAATTGCTTGATCCGGGAGATGGAGATGGCAGTGAGCCATTGCCGCACCACTGCACTCCAGCCTGAGTGACAGAGTGCTCCATCCCTAAAAAACAAAAAACAAACAGA
>NW_022441323.1:0-336 GCF_009761245.1 Sapajus apella
TGGCGTGATCTCTGCTCACTGCAACCTCTGCCTCCCAGGTTCAAGCAGTTCTCCTGCCTCAGCCCCCTGAGTAGCTGGGACTACAGGCGTGTGCCACCAAACCCAGCTAAATTTTTTTATTTTTTAGTAGAGACGGGGTTTCGCCATGTTGGCCAGGCTAGTTTCAAATTCCTGACCTCATGATCTGCCCGCCTTGGCCTCCCGAGGTGCTGGGATTATAGGCGTGAGCCACCACGCCTGGCCCTTATTTATTTATTTATTTATTTGAGACTGAGTACACTGTGCCCGGCCTTTTTTTTCCCCCCCCTTATTTATTTATTTATTAATTAATTAATT
>NW_022441323.1:436-5701 GCF_009761245.1 Sapajus apella
ATTTATTTTTTTTTTTGAGACGGAGTCTCGCTCTTGTTACCCAGGCTGGAGTGCAATGGCGTGATCTCGGCTCACCGCAGCCTCCGCCTCCTGGGTTCAGGCAATTCTCCTGCCTCAGCCTCCTGAGTAGCTGGGATTACAGGCACAGGCCACCATGCCCAGCTGAATTTTTGTATTTTTAGTAGAGACGGGGTTTCACCATGTTGACGAGGATGGTCTTGATCTCTTGACCTCCTGATCCACCCGCCTCAGCCTCCCAAAGTGCTGGGATTACAGGCTTGAGCCACCGCGCCCGGCCAATTTTTTAAATTTTTTTGAAAGGGAGGGGTGAGGGGGCAAAGACCTATTTATTTATTTTAAGAGGGGCATTTGAGAGTTGTTCTTGGCCGGGCGTGGTGGCTCACGCCTGTAATCCAAGCACTTTGGAGGCCAAGGCGGGTGGATCACCTGAGGTCGGGAGTTCAAAACCAGCCTGACTAACATGGTGAAACCCCATGTTAAAAAACAAACAAACAAACAAAAAAAGACAAGGTCTCACTCTGTCACCCAGGCTGGAGTGCAGTGACGAAACCACAGTTCACTGCAGCCTCGACTTCCTGGGCTGTTGATCCTCCCACCTCAACCTCCCAAGTAGCTGGGACTGCAGGCATGCGCCACCATGCCTGGCTAATTTTTGTATTTTCTGTAGAGACAGGGTTTCACCACGTTGCCCAGGCTGGTCTTGAATTCCTGAGCTCAAGCAATCTGCCCACCTTGGCCTCCCAAGTGCTAGGATTACAGGCGTAAGCCACCATGCCTGGTCAATGGAGTGTTTTGGGAAGCTCTGGGAGCAGCGGCACAGGAAAGAGGAAAGGGACTGGGGACACGTGCCAATCCATCAGCTGGTGTGGATCCCTCCCTTGGGAGGCTTACAGGGCCTGGGAAGAGGACCTCATGCTGCCGCCAGGGGGCAGCCTGCGTGCACCTAAGGGTCATTTCCCCAGGGACTGCATACCTGGCAGAGCTGTCTGGTTCACACCTGCCTACCCAGTGTCAGGGGGAGCAGGAAATACTGTATGTTTAACTGAGCAGGCCTGGAATCCACACCCCACTGGCTAGCCCCGTCGTCTCCCTCCCTTCCCCCCAGAGCACCCTAGGCAGCCCACGCCCCACATACCAAGAGGGGGGCTGACCTTCCAGGGGAGCAGGGACCAGTATCAGGCCTGGTCATTCTGACGCCCAGCCACAGAAAATCTCCTCCTTCACCACTCTGGCAGCCCTGCTCCCTAAATCCTCAACTTCAAAGGCCATGGGCAGTTTTAAAGAAGCATAAAGCTGGAGACGCAGGGCCATAGAGCCATTGGGCTCCAAAACCCAGTCACTGAATCCAAATGCCAGCCTGCTCAGACATAGCTGCAAGGACTCTCTGAGCCTCAGTTTCCCAGACTGTGGCAGAACTGGGTTTGTTCTGCAGATCAGGTGTGCAGAGCACTTGGCCAGGTGTCAGGACCCAGAGAGAGACCCAGACAGCTGATGAGAAGCTGGGCGTCATGACTTGTGCCTGTAATACCAGCTATGGGGGAGGCAGAGGGAGGAGGATTACTTGAGACCAGGAGCTTGAGACAAGCCTGGGCAATATAGCGAGACTCTATCACTACAAAAACATTTATTTATTTATTTATTTATTTATTTTTTATTTTTATTTTTTTTTGAGACGGAGTTTCGCTCTTGTTACCCAGGCTGGAGTGCAATGGCGCGATCTCGGCTCACCACAACCTCCGTCTCCTGGGTTCAGGCAATTCTCCTGCCTCAGCCTCCTGAGTAGCTGGGATTACAGGCACGCGCCACCATGCCCAGCTAATTTTTTGTATTTTTAGTAGAGACGGGGTTTCACCATGTTGACCAGGATGGTCTCGATCTCTTGACCTCGTGATCCACCCGCCTCGGCCTCCCACAGTCCTGGGATTACAGGCTTGAGCCACCGCGCCCGGCTACAAAAACATTTAAAAGAAAGCTGATGAGGGCACAGGTCGGGGTGGGGGCAGGGGAGCACAGTTCTAAGCCCAGCTTGGTTCCCCCTGCAGAGCCCTGAGAATCTGGAGACTTTCAGCAGAAGGGAAAGCCACACACACAGGTCTAGCAAGGTTGGCAGGCTGCTGGGGGATAGGGGCGGGTTGGAAAGGAGGTGGATGTCTGTCTGTGGCCTGCACCAGGCCCCTTCCCTCACTGACTGCACGACCTGGAGGCCCAAAACCTGTCCAGTCCAGACCTGCCCAGGAGGGGACCGAGGGGGGATGGGCAGCCCAGCTGGCCAGAAGGCAGAGGAGCCTATTGAGTGGGCGAAGGGGCGGCGTCCAGAGAGTTCTGGTGCAAGGGTCACTAAGCCTGTCCTGGCCCCATCCACCCCTGCCCAGGCGCCTCTGGCCCATCCCCGCCTCCACCTCTCCCTGACCTGCCCCCTCTCGCCCACTGCCGCTGTGCATTTTCAAAGCGTTAGGCTAACTGATCAATTTCAGTCATTGTACAAAATCTGGAGATTTCACAAGAGCAGGGTATGAAAGATATGATTTTTAAAAAAGCTCACAGATATCTCCACAGCCTATTTTAAGCTCATTCTACCTTCTGGGCACACCCTACTCTCCCTGTGTTACTCCTGGGGTGGTTGAATTTGGAGGCTGGGTGGGGTGAGCAGGAGGTCAGGTGTTCCATCAGAGGTGGAGCACGAAGGGCCAACTCAGTCTTGTGAAACCAAGCACATTGCCAGGTGGAGCAGGCTCCAGGAACCTAGGCACAGAGGGTTCCTGGGCTAAGGTGGCACTGCTGACACCACAGCCGGCCCCACAGGTCCTGCCAGCCTCTAGGCTCAGCCCCACCTGTCCCTGTCTTAGGTGGTGGGTGGGGTCTATAATGGGTCTGTTCCCTCAGGCTGGAATGCTCTGCTTGGAAGACTTCCTAAAAGTCCCCCGCCCACAGGGCCCATCTACCCTCCCCATAAAGCCCTAGTCTTCACTATCCATATCTGATATCTACAGGCTTGTGTGCCCTCTTTTTGCCCTTTCACGGGGTCCCTAGAAGCCCCAGTAAATCCTCCGGTCACTGACTGGCTGGCTGGCTGTACCTTGGTGGAACTCCAGGACTTGGGCCTCAGCCTTAGACACAGCCCCTTGGTCAGGGTGCTTTGGATTGAAGGTGCCTTCCTGGGGGCAAGGTACCTCCTGCCCAGCCTAAGAATGGAATGGAGGCTAAATCTGAACCCTGGCCCATTCACTTCTCAGTTGAAAGACCTCAGGCAGTTCCTTTGTTTTTTGACTTTCAGCCTCAATTTCCTCTTCCCAAAAATTGGCCTTCCCAGCTGTCCTGTGCCTACAGCCAGCTTACTCCCAGGTGTCCTTCGAAAACACCATCCACCGCCTCTTGTGGGCAGCCTGCCACATTCTCCCCTCCCTTACTGGATTTAGCTACCCTCCCACGTGCTTGGACAGCCTTTAGGCATAATCCCAAACCCTCCCCAGGAATTATTCATGTGGCTACCTGTCCCTTCAGACTGTCTTACTCCACCCTGCACCCTGAACGCAGGTACATGGACCTGGCATGGACCAGGCATCAGGGTTTGTGGACCAACCCATTTCCAACTTAAAAGCACCAACCAGCCACGCGTGAGGGCTCACACCTGTAATCCCAGCACTTTGGGAGGCCAAGGCGGGAGGATCACCTGAAGTCAGGAGTTCGAGACCAGCCTGGCCAACATGGTGAAACCCCATCTCTATTAAAAAACAAAACAAAACAAAACAAAACAAAACACCAACCAGCCCGTGAATGAGAAGCACTGGACTGGGGCTCTCAGTGGCCGTGCTTCCCCTGGAAAACTGACCTTTCCTCAGCCCTCACTGGGTGCTCACATATTGCTCAGCTCAGCACAATGTACCCAGATTATTTCCCCCTTTTACATAGGGAATAACTCAGATTTGGAAAGGGGAGATCATTTGTCAAGGTCATTTAACAGGTTGGGGGCAGAGCTGGGGGTCTGAACCCAGGTGTGTCCCTCTGACCAATGCCCTTATCTGTAGGATTCCTTCCCCCACCCTCGGGCAGGGCCTGGGTCTAGGGAGGAGGCCAGAGGGAGAGATAGGAATTCAAATTGGTGGTGCTGGTGGTGGGGGAGGGTGAGGTGCTGGGAGTGGCCAGCACTCAGGGCTTGGGCAACAGGGTGCTCTGCAGAGCCACTGGGTGGGGGGAACAGCAGGGGCAGGCACAGACCTGCTGAGTCAGAGATGCCGCAGGGACTCGAGGGGGAGGTGTTTGGCAGATGGCCGTGGGCTGGGGCCAGGCAAAAGCACCCCAGGGTTGCAGGTCAAGGAGTAAAATTGAGTGCTGAGGCCCCAATCAGGACCAGGGGATGTAAGAAAGAAGAGGCCTTGGAGAGGGCAGGGGGCAACATTTTCCAGAAGGAGGGAGTGGTCAGTCTCCACAAGGTCAGGCGAGATAAGTTCTGCGGCACCCAGCCTCCCTCGTGACTGTGACCAGAGGCTGTTGCCCCAGCTCAGGGGCTTCCTAGTGCCTTGGCCAGGAGGGATATGTGCCCCCGCCCCACCGCTTCCCACCATCTGAGGCCCTACTGGGTCCTGGTGATGGAGGAAGGCTCCCCAAAGAAAACTGGAAAGCTAGAATTTGGAAATTCCATGCCATTAGGCCTTGGTCTACTCCCACCCTCTTTTTATTATTATTATTTATTATTTTTTGAGACAGAGTCTTACCCTGTCACCCAGGCTGGAGTGCAATGGTGTGATCTCAGCTGACTGCAACCTCTGCCTCCCAGGTTCAAGCAATTCTCCTGTCTCAGCCTGCTGGCTAGCTGGGATTACAGGCACGTGCCACCATGCCTGGCTAACTTTTTTTTTTTTTTTTTTTTTAAGAAATAGCCAGGTGCGACGGCTCACGCCTGTAATCCAAGCACTTTGGAGGCCAAGGCAGGCAGATCACCTGAGGTTGGGAGTTCAAGACCAGCCTGACCAACATGGTGAAACTCCATCTTAAAAAAAATAAAAAATAGGGCTGGGCGCGGTGGCTCAAGCCTGTAATCCCAGCACTTTGGGAGGCCGAGGCAGGTGGATCACGAGGTCAAGAGATCGAGACCATCCTGGTCAACATGGTGAAACCCCGTCTCTACTAAAAATACAAAAAATTAGCTGGGCATGGTGGTGCGTGCCTGTAATCCCAGCTACTCAGGAGGCTGAGGCAGGAGAATTGCCTGAACCCAGGAGGCTGAGGTTGCGGTGAGCCGAGATC
>NW_022441324.1:0-5699 GCF_009761245.1 Sapajus apella
ACCATTTATTTATTTTATTGCATTTTAGGTTTTGGGGTACATGTGAAGAACATGCAAGACTGTTGCATAGGTACACACGTGGCAGTGTGATTTGTTGCCTTCCTCCCCATCATCTACATCTGGCATCTCTCCCCATGCTATCTCTCCCCAACTCCCCACCCCCCGCTGTCCCTCCCCCGTTTCCCCCCAACAGACCCCAGTGTGTAGTGCTCCCCTCCCTGTGTCCACATGAGTATATATATATATATTTTTTGAGACGGAGTTTCACTCATGTCACCCAGGCTGGAGTGCAATGGCGCGATCTCGGCTCACCGCAACCTCCGCCTCCTGGGTTCAGGCAATTCTCCTGCCCACATGAGTATATTTTTAAATAAAAATGATTGAGCAGTATAGTGGTCACGAGAATGTGCCTCTGACTTCGAACTACAGAAGCTAATTGGCCAAAGGCCCTACTAACTACCTTTGAAATCCATCACTGCATTTGTTGTCAGGCCACATATCCTACGGGCGGCCCCCAGCTAATGACTGAGCATTGCAGTGATGCTAACACCCCTTTCTTTGTAGTCATGGCACTCCTCTCAAGGTCAGCTTTGGTCAAAGATACCCTGGCAGCCCTGTAGTCCAGGATGCTCCCATTCACATTATTTTCTTCTCTATTTCCCTCAGGATTCCAGTTCATCACAGTCTGACAGCTGCACAGTCTTCCGCAGTTTCCTTCCCATTTTCTCTCATAGTCATTTTTTCTTAGTAAAATCCTTGTCTGTTTAATCCTATTTTAATATGCTCAGAAAATCATATCCAAGCTAAAATAAATAGTTAATATTTCAGTGTTATTTCACATATATAATCAGTGTGATCTCCATAATAGCTCTGTAAAAGGCTAAATAACCATTATTGTCATTTGATGAAGGAAAATAAGAGATGATTCAATGGCATTCTGGATTGCATATGACCAAAAGTGACAGGTCATTGGTGAAAAGCAAATCTCAACCAAAAATGATATTTTCTTCAGTTATCAACTCTCATTTCATATGAATTAAATAAGAAATCTAACATTCAGTGAAAAACGAATTAATAAACATATTGCCCCAATTTCCTTTATGTGAAAAGTAATGTAGAGAAATAGTCCACAGACACTGGATCTATGAAATGGAGTATTATCAATCAAAAGAAAAAATACAAAAATAAAAACAGCATGTTATTACATATATGACGTTAAATCAATATATTTATGGTCAACCCCATCGAATTTTCAGTAATTTCAATCATCTTAATGTATGAGTTGGATGACCTGTCATATTAGTCAATGCAAGATCTTCATTAGAACTTGGTGGATCTGTTCACTGATACTAGGCCCGACTGGAGAATCCCAGGGTGGAAGACATCACAGGGTCAGTGCCCTATGATAGGCTTTGGAAGGATTCATAAATACCCATATGATGGGTAAGGGGAAAATATCATACAAAATATGGATACATATTTTGTATATTAAAATACACTTATTTTATATTGATGATATTTTGAACGTAATATGAATAATATTTCTCTATGACCTTAAATGTTTGTTGAAAATATGTTCCCTTTCACATCCTCTGTGAAAGAACGTGCTCAGTGTCTGTGATTTTCTTTTTTCTTTCCTGTTCTTTGTTTTGTTTTGTTGAGATGGAGCATCACTCTGTGCTGCCCAGGCTGGAGGGCAGTGTCGCAAGCTCAGCTCAATGGACCCTCCACCTCCCAGCTTCAAGCAATTCTCTTGCCTCAGCCTCCCACACAGCTGCAATTACAGGTGTGCACGGCCAAGCCCAATTAATTTTTGTATATTTAGTAGAGACAGGGTTTCACCATGTTGGTCAGGTGGGTGGGTCTCAAACTCCTGACCACAAGTGATTCATTCGCCTCGGCCTCCCAAAGTGCTGGGATCACAAGTGTGAGTCACTGCACCAAGCCTGTGATATTCTTCTTTGTGTCCATATGTACTCAATGTTTAGCTCCCACTTATAAGTGAGAATATGCCAAATCAATAATTCAATCCAATTAACAACAGCCATAAAAAGAATAAAATACCTAGTAATACAGCTAACCAGGGAAGTAAAAGATCTCTACAATGAAAATTACAAAATACTGCTCAAAGAAATTAGAGGTGACATAAGCAAATGAAAAAACATTTCATAATCATGGATAGGAAGAATCAATATTGTTAAAATTCCCCTACTGCCCAAAGCAATTTACAAAGTCAATGCTGTTCCCATCATGCTACCAGTGACATTCTTCACAGAATAAGAAAAGATTATTTTATAATTCATATGGAAACAAAAACGATCTTGAAATATCTTTACAAAAAAGTCAAGGCAATCCTAAACAAAAGGAACAAGATTGGAGACATCACGCTACCCAACTTCAAACTATTCTACAAGGTTATAGTAGCCAAAAGAGCATGGTACTGCTACAAAAACAGACATGGAGACCCATGGAACCGAACTCCCTGTTCAATAAATGGTGCTGAGGTAACTGGCTAGCCATGTGAAGTTGGACCCCTTCCTCATACCATATACAAAACAAATCAAGATAGATGTAAAACTTAAAACTACGAAACCCTGGAAGATAACCTAAGAAATACCATTCTGGACATAGGACCTAGCAAAGATTTCATGACAAAGGCACAAAAAGCAATTGCAACGAAAACAAAAATTGACAAATGGAGCCTAATTACCTAATTGAAAAGCTTCTTCCACACAGCAAAAGAAATTATCCATAGAGTAAACAACATACATAGTGGGAAAAATATTTGCAAACTACGTATCTAACAAAGGTCTAATATATAGAATCTATAACGAATGTAAACAAATCAACAAGAAAAAAAAATACAACCTCATTAAAAGGTGGTTAAAGGACATATATAGGCAATGTACAAAAGAAGACATACACACAGCCAACAGTCATATGAAAAAAATTCTGTTTCTTTGAAACAGAAACTTTGCAAGTATATCTTTTTGTTTAATAACTAGTTTACTTATTAAGGTTCATGTTGTGCTTTCCAACCGTCTTAACAGTGGGCATTAGAGATGACACTATGAAGGTGACCAGAAACCATTAGTGAGATGCCTTTCTCAGTATTATGCTAACTGCAACTTTTGAGAGTGTACAAGACCTGGGGTTGCGGCGAGAGAGATGACAGGTGATTAGAAGAAAAAAGGAAAGGAAAAGGAATGGAAGGAGGGGAAAATGGAGGGAACCTGGTGGATATCCCATATCACAGTGTTTACAGGGATTCCTTAACCGCCTGTGTCTATGTCTGCACTGCTAAGAAGCATTGATGCAATTGTGCCTTGAAACACAGATCAAGTTACTTGACCAATCTTGTCTTTTCTCTGTCAAATATTTCACTGATTGTGAACTCTGTGGACAGTTTAAAGCTGTCCTATGCCAGAGTTAGCTCAGGCCTGTCTTCTTGTGTTTAACAAGAAAATAAAATGGTTAAAACTGTCTTCCTGAGTGAGTGATGCTAGAAAGATTCTTGCTGTAATGACTTCTGTCACTTAATGCTTCAGTATATGCCCACTTTTCTCCAAACTTATTTTTCAAGTTAGTATTTGTGCTATGAGATACAAATGCTTATACTTGTGGATATCAATTACTGCAATTTGATCATAAGAGCTGAACTACCGTTTACAGATTTAGGAAAATGACATAGCTCAGAATAATTTAATTGAATAGTCTCTGAAAAAAAAAAAGCGTCTGCAATTATATAGTGATCCTTTATCTTGTAAATTGAGATTTTCTTTAGTGAATTCATTAATGAAATGCCTTAGTTTTGTTCCCAGTTTTATTTTCCATCAGCTTTCAGAAAAATAAATCATTTGACCTAGTAGAAGGAGACAGAAACTAAGAAACTTGTGTCTGGTCACCAATAACGGTAACTAATTGCATGCCTGTAGGCTAGTTCTTACTCTTTGAGCCATAACACTTCAGAACTAGACTAACTCATCTCTAGGGTCCCTTTCATCTTTTAAATTATATGATTATAAAATGATATTTCTCTTATTCCCTAAAAATGTGGGCTGTTACTAGGTGATAGCATAAAAAGCAGATAGAAGCATAATATATTGAAAAGAGTATAATATAATGAATGTGTGATTTTGGGATCAGTTTCATTCCCAAATGGCTGCAGGGTACTGAACAAGTCATTTAAACTTTTACTCCTCATCTATAAAATGAAGATAATAGAGTACTGCTGTTAGAGTTGAAAGAAGATCCTTTAAAGAAAAAAAAAAATCCATGAAAGCAAAGCCTTCTTGAACTGGAAATTATTAATTACTGATTCAATAAAAATTTTAACGTATGTTAAAATCTCAACTCTGATTGCTAGTTACTATTATATGTATACTCTTCTAACTATGGAATATGCTAAGCTACATCTATAAGCAGGCATTTTTCTCCAGAAATTATATTTTATGTTTTCTTGAATGTAGGGTTCTTTTGTTTTTCTAGAGACGGGATTTTTTTTTTTTTTTTTACTATCCATTTACATGTTCTGATCTAATAATTTTAGACACTCTTTTCTAAATAAGCCCTCCTCTCACCCACCTCCAAATTGTTCTCATTACTACTCTTACCCCCAATGCTTCCTTTTCCTTGACCTAATTCAACAGTTTTCACATTTCAGAATTGTATTCAGTTTTAAACAAATGCCTATTTTTTTCCATGATGAAATTAATCACTATCTCAGCTAATTATGATATACGTCTCTTTGGACTCCAGTAACTTTTTGATAGTACATTTTTTACAGTCTAGCAATAACATTCTTAGTTGTATCTATTAATATTGGCTACTTAAAGCATGTCTTCTGCAGCCCCACCTCAGGACTCAGAATGCTGAGGCAGGAGGATTGCTTGAGCCTAGGAGTTTGAGTCCAGATTTGGCAACAAAGACCTCATCTCTTAAAAACGAAAATGCAATTTTAATAAAATTGTATGTCCAATATTTAAAAAAATGCTAGCATACTGGCACACTCTTCTCAAAAAAAGCACACCATGCTTTTTTAATTCAATAACTTGAAATCATTTTAGCATTTCATTACAGTTACAAAAATGACACAAATAGTTCCCAGATACCATTCACCTGTTTTCTCCTACTGTACACAGGATTAAACAAATACATTAAAAAAATGCTCAACATCATTTGTTAGGGAAATACAAATTGAAAAGACAATATATAATATAATGCTACTATGCATTGATTATATTACTGATAGCAACAGAAGTTAAAATGTCAAATGCTACCAAGCCTATAGAACAACTAGACCTCTTATATATTGCTGGTTAGAGTGAAGGATAGTACAGAAACTTTGGAAAACAGTTCGTTGTTTTCTTAATAACATAAACACACATATATCATATGACCCAGGAATCCCACTCTTAAAAATTTGCTCAAGAGAAATGAAGACTTAAGCAAACACACACAATAACTGAATGTTTATAGCAGCTTTTTTTTTTTTTCCACCCACGTGAATGCTCCAATCTGGAAACAACCTAGTAAATGCATGTCTTACTCCATTAAGTGTTGCTGTACAGGAATGCCTGAGGCCAGGTGAATTATAAAAAGCAAAGGTTGTAGGTCATTAAGAACTTTCTTTGTGTATCTGGGTGCTCCTGTATGGGGGGCATATATACTTAGAATAGTTAGCTCTTCTTGTTGCATTG
>NW_022441325.1:0-5698 GCF_009761245.1 Sapajus apella
TCCTAAGGTGAACGAACACACAGCAGAGCAGTTTCAAAGAGACGTTTCTCCTGTGGTTCAGACGTGATCTTACCACTAATTCGTATGATCCTGTATATGGCTGCAAATATCTCTTTCCAGATTCTCCAAAGGAAGGCTTTCTGAACGGCAAAATTCACACCTCTTTAACATTGTAAGTTGAATACACAGCTTGACAATCATTCTGCTACATATCTCCGTTTTTGTTTTAGAGCCAGATATTTCTCATTACATCCTATACTCACATTCACTCAGGAGTATCCAAATGCAGCTTTCACAAGAAACGTGCTTCTAACTCGCTGGATGTAAACATGGATGCAACTTCCTACGGTGAACTAACACACAGCAGAGCAGTCGGAAAGAGACGTTTCTCCTGTGTTTTAGACGCGATATTACCGCGAATTCTTACGAGCCTGTATATTTCTGGAAATATCTCTATCCAGATTCTCCAAAGAAAGGGTTTCTGAACTGATACATTCACACATCTGTTTAACTGTGTAAGTTGAATACACAGCTTGACAATCATTCTGCTACATAGATCCGTTTTTGTTTTAGAGCGAGATATTTCTCATTACACCCTATACTGCCATTCACTCCGGAGTATCCAAACCCAGCTTTTACAGGAAACGTGTTTCTAACTCGCTGAATCTAAACATATATGCAACTTCCTTAGGTGAACGAACACACAGCAGAGCACTTTGAAAGAGACGGTTCTCCTGTGGTTTAGACGCGATCTTACCGCTAATTCCTATGAGCCTGTCTATGGCTGGAAATATCTATTTCCAGATTCTCGAAAGAAAGGGTTTCTGAACTGCTACATTTACACATCTGTTTAACTCTGTAAGTTGAATACACAGCTTGACAATCATTCTGCTACAAAGCTCTGTTTTTGTTTTGGAGCCAGATATTTCTGATTACACCCTATACTCGCATTCACTCAGTAGTATCCAAACGCAGCTTTTACAAGAAACGTGTTCCTAACTCGCTGAATCTAAAGTTAGATTCAACTTCCTAAGGTGAACGAACACACAGCAGAGCAGTTTGAAAGAGACGTTTCTCCTATGGTTTAGACGAGATCTTACTGCTAATTCTTATGGACCTGTATATGGCTGGAAATATCTCTTTCCAGATTCTCCAAAGAAAAGGTTTCTGAACTGCTACATTCACACATCTGTTTAACTCTGTAGGTTGAATACACATCTTGACAATCCTTCTGCTACATGGCTCCGTTTTTGTTTTAGAGCCAGATATTTCTCATTACACCCCATGCTAACATTCACTCAGGAGTATCCGAACGCAGCTTTTACAAGAAACGTGTTTCTAACTCGCTGAATCTAAACATAGATGCAACTTCCTACGGTGAACGAATACACAGCAGGGCAGTTTGAAAGAGACGTTTCTCCTGTGGTTTAGACGCGATCTTATTACTAATTCTTATGAGCCTGGTATGGCTGGAAATATCTCTTTCCAGATTCTCGAAAGGAAGGTTTTCTGAACTGCTACATTCACAAATCTGTTTAACTCTATAAGTTGAATACACAGCTTGACAACCATTCCGCTACATAGCTCCATTTTTGTTTTAGAGCCAGATATTTCTCATTACACCCTATGCTATCATTCACTCAGGAGTATCCAAACGCAGCTTTTACATGAAACGTGTTTGTAACTCGCTGAATCCAAACATAGATGCCACTTCCTAAGGTGAACGAACACACAGCAGGGCAGTTTGATAGAGACCTTTCTCCTGTGGTTTAGACGTGAACTTACCACTAATTCTTATGGGCCTGTATATGGCTGGAAATATCTCTTTCCAGTTTCCCGAAAGAAAGGGTTTCTGAACTGCTACATTCACATATGTTTAACCCTATAAGTTGAATATTCAGCTTGAAAATCATTCTGCTACATAGCTCCGTTTTTGTTTTATCGCCAGATATATCTCATTAAACGCTATGCTCGCATTCACTCAGTAGTAACGAAACGCGTCTTTTACAAGAAACGTGTCTGTAACTCGCTGAATCTAAACATAGATGCAACATCCTAAGGTGAACGAACATACAGCAGAGCAGTTTGAAAGAGACGTTTCTCCTGTGGTTTAGACGCGATCTTACCACTAATTCTTAAGGGCCTCTATATGGCTGGGAATAACTCTTTCCTGATTCTCGAAAGAAATGGTTTCTGAACTGCTACATTCACACATCTGTTTCACTCTGGAAGTTGAATACACAGCTTGAAAATCATTCTGCTACATAGCGCCGTTTTCGTTTTAGAGTCAGATATTGCTCATTACACCCTATGCTCCCATTCACTCAGGAGTATCCAAACGCAGGTTTTATAAGAAACGTGTCTGTAACTCCCTGAATCTAAACATAGATGCAACTTCCTAAGGTGAACGAACACACAGCAGAGCATTTTGAAAGACACGTTTCTCCTGTGGTTTAGAAGCGATCTTATCGCTAATACTTATGAGCATGTATATGGCTGGAAATATCTCTTTCCAGATTCTCGAAAGAAAGGGTTTCTGAAGTGCTACATTCACACATCTGTTTATCTCTGTAAATTGAATACACAGCTTGACAATCGTTCTGCTACAAAGCTCCGTTTTGCTTTTAGAGCCAGATATTTCTCATTACATCCTATACTCCCATTCAATCAGGAGTATCCAAACGCAGCTTTTACAAGAAACATGTTTCTAACTCGCTGAATCTAAACATAGATGCAACTTCCTAAGGTGAATGAACACACAGCAGAGCAGTTCGAAAGAGACGTTTCTCCTATGGTTTAGACGCGATCTTACTGCTAATTGTTATGAGCCTGTATATGGCTGGAAATCTCTCTTTGCAGATTCTCGAAAAAAGGGTTTCTGAACTGCTACATTCACACATCTGTTTAACTCTGTAGGGTGAATACACAGCTTGACAATCATTCTGCTACATGGCTCCGTTTTTGTTTTAGAGCCAGATATTTCTCATTACACCCCATGCTAACATTCACTCAGGAGTATCCGAAGGCAGCTTTTACAAGAAACGTGTTTCTAACTCGGTGAATCTAAACATAGATGCACTTCCTAAAGTGAATGAAAACACAGAGAGCATTTTGAAAGGGACGTTTCTCCTGTGGTTTAGACGCGATGTTACCGCTAATTCTCATGAGCCTGTATATGGCTGGAAATATCTCTTTCCAGATTCTTGAAAGAAAGGGTTTCTAAAATGCTAAATTCACACATCTGTTTAACTCCGTAAGTTGAATACACAGCTTGACAATCATTGTGCTACATAGCTTCGTTTTTGTTTTAGAGCCAGATATTTCTCATTGCACCCTATACTCCCATTCACTCAGGAGTATCCAAACGCAGTTTTTACAAGAAAGGTGTTTCTAAGTCGCTGAATCTAAACATAGATGCAACTCCCTAAGGTGAACTAACACACAGCAGAGCAGTTTGAAAGAGACGTGTCTCCGGTGGTTTAGATGCGATCTTACCCCTAATTCTTATGAGCCTGCATATGGCTGGAAATATCTCTTTCCAGATTCTCGAAAGATAGGGCTTCTGACCTGCCACATGCACATGTCTGTTTAACTCTGTAAGTTGAAGACACAGCTTGACAATCATTCTGCTACATAGCTCCCTTTTTGTTTTAGAGCCAGATATTTCCCATTGCACCCTATACTCCCATTCAATCAGGAGTATCCAAACGCAGCTTTTACAAGAATCGTGTTTCTAACGCGCTAATTCTAAACATAGATGCAACTTCCTATGGTGAAGGAACACAAATCAGAGCAGTTTGAAACAGACGTTTCTATTGTGGTTTGGCGCGATCTTACCGCTAATTATTATGAGCCTTTATATGGCTGAAAACAGCTCTTTCCAGATTCTCGAAAGAAAGTGTTTCTGAACTGCTACATTCACACATCTGTTTAACTCTGTAAGTTGAATACACAGCTAGACAATCATTCTGCTACATAGCTCCGTTTTTGTTTTAGAGCCAGATATTTCTCATTACACCATATACTCCCTTTCACTCAGGAGTATGCAAACGCAGCTGGTACAAGAAACGTGTTTTTATTCTCTGAATCTAAACATAGCTGCAACTTCCTAAGGTGAACGAACAAACAGAAGAGCAGTTTGAAAGAGACATTTCTCCTGTGGTTTAGACGCGATCTTACCGCTAATTCTTTGGAGCCTGGATATGGCTGGAAATATCTCTTTCCAGATTCTCGAAAGAAAGGGTTTCTGAACAGCTACTTTCACACATGTGTTTACCTCGGTAAGATGAATAAACTGCTTGACAATCATTCTGCTAAATAGCTTCTTTTTTGTTTTAGAGCCAGATATTTCTCATTACACCCTATTTTATCATTCACTCAGGATTATCCAAACGCAGCTTTTAAAAGAAACGTGTTTCTAACTCGGTGAATCTAAACATAGATTCAATTCCTAAAGTGAATGAACACACAGAGAGCAGTTTGCAAGAGACGTTTCTCCTGTGGTTTAGACGCGATGTTACCGCTAATTCTCATGAGCCTGTATATGCCTGGAAATATCTCTTTCCAGATTCTCGAAAGAAAGGGTTTCTGAACTGCTAAATTCACACATCTGTTTAACTCCGTAATGTGAATACACAGCTTGACAATCATTGTGCTACATAGCTCTGTTTTTGTTTTAGAGCCAGATATTTCTCATTGCACCGTATACTCCCATTCACTCAGGAGTATCCAAAGGCAGCTTTTACAAGGAACGTGTTTCTAACTCGCTGAAACTAAACATAGATGCAACTTCCTAATGTGAACTAACACACAGCAGAGCGATTTGAAATAGACGTTTCTCCGGTGGTTTAGTCGCGATCTTACCGCTAATTCTTATGAGCCTTTATATGGTTGGGAATATCTCTTTACAGATTCTCGAAAGAAAGGTTTTCTGAACTGCAACATTCACACATCTGTTTAACTCTGTAAGTTGAATACACAGCTTAACAATCATTCAGCTGCATACCTTCGTTTTTATTTTAGAGCCAGATATTTCTCATTACACCCTATACACCCATTCACTCAGGAGTATCCAAAGGCAGCTTTTACAAGGAACGTGTTTCTAACTCGCTGAATCTAAACATAGATGAAACTTAGTAAGGTGAACGAACACACAGCAGAGCAGTTTGAAAGAGACGTTTCTCCTGTGGTTTAGACGCGATCTTACCGCTAATTCTTATGAGCCTGTATATGGCTGGAAATAGCTCTTTCCAGATTCTGGAAAGAAAGGGCTTCTGACCTGCTACATTCACATGTCTGTTTAACTCTGAAAGTTGAATACACAGCTTGACAAACATTCTGCTACATAGCTCCTTTTTTGTTTTAGAGACAGGTATTTCTCATTACACCCTATACTCCCATTCATTCACGAGTATCCAAACGCAGCTTTTACAAGAAACGTTTTTCTAACTCGCTGAATCTAAACATAGATGCAACTTCCTAAGGTGAACGAACACACAGCAGAGCAGTTTGAAAGAGAGGATTCTCCTGTGGTTTATACGCGATCTTACCGCTAATTCTTATGAGCCTCTATATTGCTGGAAATATCTCTTTCCAGATTCTAGAAAGAAAGTGTTTCTGAACTGCTACATTCACACATCTATTTAACTCTGTAAGTTGAATACACAGCATGACAATCATTCTGCTACATAGCTCCGTT
>NW_022441326.1:0-5696 GCF_009761245.1 Sapajus apella
ATGACCTTGTGTGTGGCTCTGCAAAGGACGATTTGGAAGGAGTTCATCACAGCTAATGTTTAACAAGCCCCTGCTATTTGCCAAATCACTCACCCCTGGCAACAACCTAAGGATCTGAGGATTCTTATTATATATCTTTTATAGAGAAGGACACGGAGACATGAATTATCTTGCCCAGATCACTCAGCTAATAAGTGGTGGAGGCCAAATAGGACCTAACAGTGTGGCAGCGGAGCCCACATGCATTGATTGAACAAGTGTGTATTGAGCACCTGCCATGTACAAGGCCTTGTGTGATTAAATACAGTTATGATTAATAACACAACAATGACACATCACTGACACTTGGAGACATAAGATTTTCTCTTCTATAGGTTTCAGGCACAGAGCTGTATATCCAATAATAGTGAAACTGGTCCCACTAGTTATGACAGAAATTATGATACATTTAAATGAGTTGAGTGTTTTAGAATCCTTGACAGAAACTGAATGAGGAATGAAGTTGTTTCCATTTCACACAAAAGAAAACTGAGGTGAAGAGGGGTAAATTAATTTTGCACGGCATGAAGTACAAATTCAAAGTATAGGAATTTGAACTTGCTTCTGACCTTTTCTGAGGCCCCCATGCTCTTGACCAATGTAAGGCCGGCTGCCTCGCAGACGGTTAAACGGACACACCCATCTCTCTCTGCGCCTGATAACTACGTCATCACCCAAGCTGATCATCTGGCCTTGCCGCACGGCTTCCCCGCACCCGCCTCCGCATGCCAGACCCAAGCCCACATTCAGCACTAAATTATGCATTCAACCCCCAGCCCGCTGTTGATAAATCCTGCAGGAAAATTTTTTAAAGAAGCCCCGTCAGACCCTGCCTGGTAGCACTCTGCCCTGTATGCCCCCAGAAGGTAGCACGCTGCCCTGTATGCCCCCAGAAGGCCCGCTTCCCCAAGGTCCCGCCTGCCTACCCATGACCACTAGCTCCAGGTAGTCCCTGCTTCTTAGTAGCCAATAAGATTGTCATCACTTTGTTTCCCCAACAGCCAATCAAGGCCCACTTACCCAAAGTCCCACCCGCCTACCAATGGCAACTAGTTCCAGGTATTTCCTGCTTCCTGACAGCCAATAAAATTGCCTTTGCTTTGTTTCCCCAATAGCCAGTCAATCGCCTTCCCTCCCCATAAAACCCCATGACCTAAACAGTCGGGCGCGACTTCTTTGGCCCCTCCCTGGACCACAGAACCTCACCCGGGAGCTGAATAAATTAGCTTCTCATTTTCTTATACTTGCCTCAGTTTCCACATTTTACCTCAGCAATAAATCTTACAACCACTATAGACTCAGGCATCACCTTGTTTTTCCACTCATTCAAGAAACTTTTTTAAACATTTAATTATCTAATAGATTGGCACACATCATGAGCTTCTGTTCCTATTCTGTAGGTGGTGAAGCCCTCTATAGTCCTGACCCCACAGTTCCTGCCCCATGGCCAGGGCCAGCTCACCAAGGAACTGCAGCAGCACTTAAAGTCAGTGCCATCCCCCACCCCACGTGAGTACCTGAGGAAGGTGAGCACAGACAGATGGGTCCCAGCACCCTTGAACAGTTCCCGGGTCTCTGCTGCCCCACGTCTCACAGGGGGCCATGCTGGGCGAAGCGTAGGCAGTCACAGTACTAGCTCTTCCCTCCTTTTTCGTTTCATGCAAGTGGCTTAGGGATAGGGTAGAGTACTTGACTTATTTGGATAAAAACCACTATCTCGGTCAGAAACTCAAAAAGAATAATTGCTGGCATGTTAACCTAAAGAAAAACAACCAGACAAGTGTACAGCGGGACTTCAAAAGGCTATTTATTATCCTGCAAAATTTAGGCAGGAGCTTTTGCTCATGCCTGTAATCCCAGCACTTTGGGAGGCTGAGTTGAGCGAATCACCTGAGGTCAGGAGTTCAGAACCAGCCTGACCAACATAGAGAAAGCTCGTCTCTACTAAAAACGCAAAATTAGCCAGGCAAGGTGGCACGTGGCTGTAGTCTCAGCTACTTGGGAGGCTGAGGCAGGAGAATTGCTTGGACCTGGGAGTCAGAGGTTGAAGTAAGCCGAGATTGTGCCACAGTACTCCAGCCTGGGTGACAGAGGGAGACTCTCTTAAAAAATAAATAAATAAATAAATAAATAAATAAGCCAGGAGCGGTGGGCCAGGCCTGTAATGCCAGCACTTTGGGAGGCCGAGGTGGGTGGATCACGAGTTCAAGAGATAGAGACCATCCTGGTCAACATGGTGAAACCCCATCTCTACTAAAAATACAAAACATTAGCTGGGCATCGTGGCGCGTGCCTGTAATCCCAGCTACTCAGGAGGTTGAGGCAGGAGAATTGCCTGAACCCAGGAGGCGGAGGTTGCGGTGAGCCGAGATCGCGCTATTGCACTCCAGCCTGGGTAAAGGGAGTGAAACTCCATCTCAAAAAAAAAAAAAAAAAAAAAAATTATATATGTATATATATATATAAACACACACACATATATATAAACATATTTGCAAAATTTGAAACAGAAATTAAAATCAGCAACTTCTATACTATTTTTAACATGATTCATAATTAGAAATGTTTTATATTATATATATAGTTCTATATTTTTGAATAAAATAATAAAATCACATTTATTTTACGACATCTAATACTTTTTTATTCTCCTTCATTTGTTTTGAATGCTCTGTGCAATCTACAAAAAGTCTAATACGAATAATTACATTTCTCATTAAATTAATTATCTTGTCATTTTAAATGATTTCATAAATGATCATTTGTTTTTGAGATTATATGTGTGTGTGTATATGTATGTACACGATCTTGGCTCACTGCGGCCCCCACCTCCCAGGTTCAAGCGTTTCTTTTGCCTCAGCCTCCCAAGTGGCTGGAACTACAGGCACATGCCACCACACTTGTCTAATTTTTGTATTTTTAGTAGAGACAGGGGTTTCACCATGTTGGCCAGACTGGTCTCAAACTCCTGATTTTGTGATCCACCCGCCTTGGCCTCCCAATGTTCTGGGAGTACAGGTGTGAGCCATCGTGATGGGCCTGAGATTTGAAAAATTTAGCAATATACTATTAAGAGAAAAACACTGGGTATGAAAGATATTCATAATTTTATCCTATCTGTTTAAATAAAGATTGAAAGAATACATATACAAATAGGTTTAAATTTTTTTGGTAATACTTTGCTGCAATGTCTGAATATTGGCAATCAATATGCATTATGAAGGTCCATGGCTAATACGAAGTACTCATTCGGTGTGCCAGGCCCTGGGCTCAATGCTCTACATGCATTTTTATTTTGTTTCATTCTCTTCACAACCTGAAGTAGTATACCCAACCCATTTTACAGAGTTGAAACTGAGGCTGACAAACTGAAAGTTAAATGCCTGAGGTTGCAGTTAATAAGAGGCGGAGCTGGAACTGAAGCTTACATGTGTCCTACAACCAGTTTATGTTCTGATGGTAGGCTAGTCTTCTTCACAGAGCATGGAACAGATGGTGCCTGTCGGCTAGGATGGACCAGGTATCATTATAGGTAATAAACAGTCCCCCAAAATGGAAATTTACAGCACTGAAGGCTCTCTGTCCGTTCATGCTGCATATCCTCCGTGGCTCTCCTGGGCCCTGTGCTCCACATCCCCTCATCTGCCACCAGAATAAAGGAGCAGCCTCTATATGGGACCTATCAGCGGCTCTATGAGATGAGGGAAAGGGTGGCCAGTCTCAATGGCTTCCAAATCTTTTGCCTTGAGGTGACACACTTCACTTCCACTCACATCTCCTGAGTCAAAGCAAATCCCATAGCTACCTCCAGCTTCAAAGGGCCCAGAGGAGAACCTGAAATACTTGGTGGATGCCATTAGGGCCACCATATAGTATCAGCCTGTGTGGGAGACTGTGAAGGGGCAGAGGAGGACAGTGGGGAATTTGTGAGAAATGACAGCAGGACTGAGTCACCTCGGATTCGCTTTGTGCTCAACCAGGTGCAGTTTGTCCCAGAGCTGCACAAAATCAGCAGCAGCATGACCAAACAAGATAAACTTCAGAAAAAGCAGTTTCTTCAGATGTGATCAGTATGAACTCAGTATCAGCTGAGTCACATTGAGTTAGTAAATCTGACTGCCTCAGTTACCTTGTATGATAGTGAAGATGGGAGCATTGAGAGAGTTGATATGGAAGGATATCAGGAGTGTGAAAATTCAACATTTTAGTTTCTTTAAGCTAAATCCAGGCACTATCTTTCCTGCAAGTCTCCTATGTCTTTCAGATTGCACAGGTGAGAGTGCTCAGATTAGGGCTGGAGGTCATAAAATATTGGCTCCCACACCAAGAGCTCCCCTGTGTCGTGCATGCATTCTGTACATTTTTCTGTGCCGAACACTGTCCCAAAACATCGTGGGGCCTGATTCTTCCTCCTTGTTCCAGTGGCCCTGAGTGACTCAAGTTCCCATTCAATGACCAGGACACAGAGGTCTTAGGGTGATGCTCCATGAGGCCCCAGGTCAAAGTGCGAGGCAAGGGACAGGGCATCGTCTGTGGGGGCAGTGGTCAGCCAGGCCTGGTGACTCTACTTGGTGGACAGATGATCCTACACCTGCCACCTCTGATGGGTCCACAGCCTCTGTGGCTGTTGTCCTGCTGATGCTCCAGTGTCTGCCCCAGCATCCCAGCCTAGGCTCAGTGCCACTGAAGACAGGCTTGGTCCCTGGGGACCCAGGAGTCCTATAGGACTCACTCAGCTGCCCCCAGGAGTCCCCAGACCCTCATTCTTATCAAGAACCTAGGAGCCCTACCCGCTAGCCCTCCATCATCAGCCATAAATGATGATTTGCTGCTGTTATCATTATCGCTGCCTTTAGTGGCCAAGGACCTTCCAAGGTGACAGCTCTGGAAGAAAAGATGTTCTTGTGATGTGATGACGCTCGGTACACAGGTGCTCCAACAGGTTGCTTCCGCTATCCTCACGCAGCCTTTGGCACAGCCATTAACACTTCCATTGTGTGTAAGGAAACCAGCCCAGGGTCGCACAGCTGGTCTCAAATCTAACGTGCCTTGCTCTGCCTCCATGAGGGACCTGCCTCCAAGGGGGGTCGACTCTGGCTTTCGGGAGCATTTCCTGGGCTGCATGAATCACATCCCCTGTTTGAGGCCCCAAATTCTGCTCACATGTCCTTCCTTGCCCTGTCTCTGCTTGGGCTATAATCAAAGTGACCCCAGCAGCCCTTCATAGACATCATGGTACTCTCTGCCATTCACTTTTGGGCTAATCTGACTTCAACACCCACTAACTTGGTCTCTTGTTTTACAACCAAGACAACCCAAATCTGGGGCTCTTTATGCAGGTGACAGCATATGAATAGAATTGAATTCCATAGTTGTGTTATCCCTGTTTTTGGTTTTCCTTGTGTCTCAGGGTTGTTTTTCTATTTATGGTGAAGGCGTTGGCTTTCCATTTGTAGCATGAATAGAGTATTTGCAGCTTACAATAACTTTATGTCATAGTAAATTGTAAGGAGATTTAAAGCAGTGGTTTACAGCTGCGAGAGGCCTGAGTACATCTGAGCACAGTCTGTGTGATTAGGCAGAGGCAGGCCTTTGGGAAATTTAGCTGATGATGGGTCCAGGAAAGATAATGGACAGTGGGGGTCTGACCTGGTCAC
>NW_022441327.1:0-5695 GCF_009761245.1 Sapajus apella
GGCTGGTATCCTGTTTGAGGCCGAGGGGTAAATATGAAATGAGTGTTAGTACTTTTCTAAGTCACATGGCGTTCTGTTCTTTGAACAACAGTCACAAAATGGACATGGCTCATTTTGCTGAAGATTCTTATCAAGGACTGATAAAATAGAATTTACATATAAAGCTCTTCTCAACTGTGTTGGACGTCTGTTACCAAATGACATGTGCACTTGCTTACAAACATCTTTGATGCTCTGGGAACACAAATGTGACCCCAGACTTACAGCAATGCCCAGAGATGTGTGAGTAGGAATTTCAGCTTCAAAAGAAAAGCCAATAAGCCCTAGATTTCTTAGAAATGTGTGTGGATACGGCTGCCTTTAGGTTATTTTGTTTCAGAGTTGTTACTGGCTGGCAGGGTGGCTCATGCCTATAATCCCAGCACTTTGGGAGGCAGAGGTGGGCAGATCACTTAAGCTCAGGAAGTGGACTTGGGCAACATGACAAAACGCTGTCTCTACAAAAATTACAAAAATTAGCCTGTTGTGGTGTACCCCTGTAGTCCCAGCTACTCAGGAGGCTGTGGTGGGAGGAGCACTTCAGCATGGGAGGTGAAGGCTGCAGTGAGCCGTGATTGCACCACTGCACTTCAGCCTGGGTGAGGGCAGTGAGAACTTGTGTTAAAAAAAAAATAAAAAGTTGGTCGGGCGAGGTGACTCACACCTGTAATCCCAGCACTTTGGGAAGCCAAGGTGGGTGGATCATGAGGTCAGGAGTTCAAGACCAGCCTGATGAAACCCTGTCTCCAAAGTAAAAAAAAATTAAGAATTATACCTTAGAAATATTTTCTATCAAGGTGCTTTTCATGTTGTCTCAGCATTTGTGAGCCAAGAACAAGGGTCAAGAAACATTTTCTGCTAAGGGCCAGATAGTAAATACTGCTGCCTTCTTGTTGCAGCTGAATTGCCATTGCAATGCAAAAGGAGACATAGAGTGTAACTCAATGAATGGGCACGATATTTTTTTTTTTTGAGAGAAAGTCTTGCTCTGTGGCCCAGGCTGGAGTACTGTGGCGTGATCTCAGCTCACTGCAGCCTCGATCTTCTGGGCTTAAGCGATTCTCCCACCTCAGCCCCGCAAGTAGCTGAAACTATATGCATGCACCACCACACCTAACTAAGTTTTTTGTATTTTTTGTAGAGACAGGTGATATGGTTTCACTGTGTCTCCATTCAAATCTCAACTTGAATTGTATCTCCCATAATTCCCACGTGTTATGGGAGGGATGTGTGGAGGGTAATTGAATCATGGAGGGCAGGCTTTCCCATGCTATTCTCATGATAGTGAATAAGTCCACAAGATCTGATGGGTTTATTAGGGTTTTCTGCTTTTGCTTCCTCCTCATTTTTCCTCTTGCTGCCGTGTAAGACAGACCTTTCACCTTCCACCATGATCGTTAGGCCTCCCCAGCCATGTGGAACTATAAGTCCAAGTAAATCTTTTTTTCTTCCCAGTCTCAGGTACGTCTTTATCAGCAGTGTGAAATTGAATAATACAGTAAATTGGTACCAGTGGAGTAGGGCATTGCTGAAAAAATATCAAAATGTGGAGACTTGGCTTGAAACAAGATGGCAGGCTTGTGGTAAAACAAGATGGCAGGCTTGTGGTGAGAAGCTGCGAAGCAGGAGTAGAAATTAGTATGCCTAGAAGCAGATTTTAAAAGCAGTTTCTCTTCAGATCATCTTTTTTCATACCACTTGATAGGTATCTTGAAACACCATGGCTATAGCTGCAGTAAAATGGGTGATGTCAAAGAAAACTATCTTGAAACATTTATTTCCAATCCCAAATGGAGCTTTATATTGTGTTTGTCACAAATCTACATACTCTTCTATACCAGGTGACTATAATTGCAAAGTAGAGCTTGCTCTGACTTCTGATGGCAGGACAATAGTATACTACCACACTTCTGTGGACATTCCATATGAACACACAAAACCTGTCCCTCGGCCAGATCCTGTGCACAATAATGAAGAAACACATGATCAAATACTGAAAACCAGGTTGGAAGAAAAAGTTGAACCCCTTGAGCAAGGGCCTGTGGTAGAACAACTTAGCAAAGTGTTCTTTACTACTAAGCACCACTGGTATCCCTATGGACGGTATCACAGATACAAGAATCCAAATCCTCCAAAAGACAGATGATGCTGAGGTTTCTGGGAGAATCAAAGAGAAGTGTGCCTCATTTGCCATTTGAGAAAATGCAGTCTGGTGTATTCACTAATATATATTAAACTAATAATGATTAAAAAAGTGTGGAAGGGACTTTGGAACTGGGTAACAGGCAGAGGCTGGAACAGTTTAGAGGGCTCAGAAGAGAACAGGGAAATGTGGGAAAGTTTGGAACTTCCTAGAGACTTGTTGAATGGCTTTGCCCAAAATGCTGGTAGTGATATGGAGAGTAAGGTCTAGGCTGAGGTGGTCTCATGGAGATGAGGAACTTCTTCGGAACTACAGTAAAGTGACTCTTGTTATGTTTTAGCAAAGAGACTGGCTGCATTTTGCCCCTACCCTAGAGATTTGTGGAACTTTGAACTTGAGAAAGATGATTTAGGATATCTGGCTAAAGAAATTTCTAAACAGCAAAGCATTCAGGGGTGATTTGGGTACTGTTAAAGGTGTTCGGTTTTATAAGGGAAGCAGAGCATGAAAGTTTGGAAAATTTGCAGCCTGACTATGTGATATAAAAGAAAAACCCAGCCAGGCACAGTGGCTCATGCCTGTAATCCCAGCACTTTGGGAGGCTGAGGTGGGTGATCACTTGAGGTCAGGAATTCAAGATCAGCCTGGCCAACATGGCAAAACCCCATCTCTATTAAAAATACAAAAATTAGCCAGGCATCATGGCAGGCACCTGTAATCCCAGCTACGCAGGAGGCTGAGGCAGGAGAATGGCTTGGACCTGGGAGGCAGGGGTTGCAGTGGGTTGAGATTGCACCATTGAACTCCAGACTGGGCAACAGAGCAAGACTCTGTCTCAAAAATTAAAACAAACAAACAAAAAAAAACTTTCATATTAGGCCAGGCGTGCTGACCCATACCTGTAATCCCAGCACTTTAGGAGGCCAAGGCAGGAGGATTGCTTGAGGCCAGGAGTTTGAGACCAGCCTAGGCAATATAGCATGATCCTGTTTCTTCTCTCTCTCTCTCTCTCTCTCTCTCTATATATATATATATATGTGTGTGTGTGTGTGTGTGTGTGTGTGTGTGTGTGTATGTGTGTGTGTGTATATATATGTGTATATATATATGTATATGTATATATATAATGTGTGTGTTTTATTTATTTTATATATTTGTTTTATATATATACACACACACATATATATATATATATATATATAATATGTTAAATTAGCTGGGCATCGTAGCATGTGTCTGTAGTCTAGCCACCTGGGAAGTTGAGGCAGGAGGATCACTTGAGCCCAGGAAGTCAAGACCAGTCTGGGCAACATAGCAAGACTCTATCTTATGAAAAACATTTTTTGTCTGGGCATGGTAGCTCATGCCTATAATCCCAGCACTTTGGGATGCCCACGCAGACAGATCACTTGACATCAGGAGTTCAAGACCAGCCTGGCCAACAGGGTGAAGCCCTGTCTACTAAAAAACCCGGACGTGGTAGCACGCACCTGTAATCCCAGCTACTTAGGAGGCTAAAGTGGGAGAATTGCTGGAACCTGGGAGGCAGAGGTTGCAGTGAGCCAAGACCGCACCACTGCACTCCAGCCTGGGAGACAGAGCAAGACTCCATCTCAAAAAAAAAAATAAATTAATCTTTCATATTATCGAGCACTTATTATAAGCCAGGCACTGCACATGAATGATCTATTTCCCATTATAATCTAATATAGTAAGTATTATCTGTGCTATTATTCCCACTTACAGATAAGAAGCCAAGACTTAGAGAACTTTAAGAAGCATGCTGAAAGTCCAACAGCTAGTGAGTGGGAGTATCAGGATTCAAAGGAGAGGATGTACAAGGTATGCATCATTAATATTAAGTTATCAGCAACATCACGAAATGTATCAGACATTCTCATAAGCAGTTAATTTGTAGGTATCAGCTAATTTAATCTTCACAAAACCAGAACCAGGCAAGGTGGCTTATGCCTATAATCCCAGCACTTTGGGAGGCAGAAGTGGATAAATCACTTGAGGTCAGGAGTTTGAGACCAGCCTAGCCAATGTGGCAAAACCCCGTCTCTACTAAAAATGCAAGAAATTAGCCAGGTTTGGTAGCACCCATCTGTGGTCCCAGCTACTCAGGAGGTTGAGGATCACCTGAGCCTGGGAAGTTCAGACTGCAGTGAGCCATGATCGCACCACTGCATTCAAGCTGGGTGACAGGAGTGAGACCCTGTCTCAAAAAAACAAAAACAAAAATGTAAGAAGTATAATTATTAGTCCCACTTTATAGATGAAGAAACCAAGGTACAGAGGAATTAACCAAGATATTCAAGATCACCAACTAGTGAAAAGCATAGCCAGAATTGGGATCCAGGAAGTTTAATTCCAGAGCCTATGTTCTCAACCAGGAAGCTATTTTTTAAAAAGTTATTATAACTTGGGCCAGGCATAGTGGCTCATGCCTATAATCTCCATGTTTTGGGAGGCCAAGGTGAGAGGACCTTAAGACCAGCCTGGGTAACACAGTGAGACCCCCATTTTTTTAAAAATTTTTTAATTTTATATATTGGACATGTTGGTACATGCCTGTAGTCCCAGCACTTCGGGAAGCTGAGGTGGGTAGATCATTTGAGTTCAGGAGTTCAAGACCAGCCTGAGCAACATGGCAAAACCATGTGTCTACCAAAAATATATTTTTTTAAATACACACACACGCAAAGGCTGAGTGTGATGGCTCATGCCTATACTCCCAGCACTTTGGGAGGCTAAGGCGGGTGGATCACTGAAAATCAGGAGTTTGAGACCAGCCTGGCCAACGCAATGAAACCTCATTTCTACTGAAACTACAAAAATTTGCATGGTGGCACACGCTTGTTATCCAAGCTGCTCAGAGGGCTGAGGCAAGAGAATCAATTGAACCTAGGAGGCAGAAGTTGCAGTGAGCCGAGATCGCACCACTGTACTCTAGCCTGAGCAATAGAGCTAGACTCCATCTCAAAAAAAAGAAAAGAAATGCAGATTCTGATGCAGAAAGCCTTAAGTAGGGCCTAAGATTCTGTATTTCTGTAAAGCTCTCAGTGAGGACAGTGCTGCACGCCAAGGTGGACCACATTTTGAAGAGCAAAGTTCAGGCAAGGGGAAGGAGGGGCGCAACATTAGAACTGTTTAAAGAAAAATGCTGCCAGGTGCAGGGGCTCATACCTGTAATCCCAACACTTTGGGAGGCTGAAGCAGGCGAATCACCTGAGGTTGGGAGTTTCAGACCAGCCTGACCAACATGGAGAAACCCCGTCTCTACTAAAAATATAAAATTAGCTGGGCAAAGTGGTGCATGCCTGTAATACCAGCTACTGGGGAGGCTGAGGCAAGAGAACTGCTTGAACCTGGGAGGCTGAATTTGCTGTGAGCCAAGATCATGCCATTGCAATCCAGCACACTGGGCAATAGGAGCGAAACTCCGTGTCAAAAACAAAAAAAAGAAAGAAAAGAAAAAGAAAAAATCTAGACAAATTAAATTTAACAGAA
>NW_022441328.1:0-5694 GCF_009761245.1 Sapajus apella
TCAACGAACACACAGCAGAGCAGTTTGAAAGAGACGTTTCTCCTGTGCTTTAGCCTCGAACTTGCCGCTAATTCTTATGAGCCTGTATATGGCTGGTTATATCTCTTTCCAGATTCTCCAAAGAAAGGCTTTTTGTACTGCTACATTCACACATCTTTTTAATTCTGTAAGTTGACAATCATTCTGCTAAAAAGCTCTGTTTTTCTTGTAGAGCCCGATATTTCTCATTACACCCTATACTCCCATTCACTCAGGAGTATCCAAACGCAGCGTTTAGAAGAAACGTGTTTCTAACTCGCTGAATCTAAACATAGATGCAACTTCCTAAGCTGAACGAACACACAGCAGAGCAGTTTGAAAGACACGTTTTTCCTGTAGTTTAGACACGATCTTACCGCTAATTCTTATGAGTCTGTATATGGCTGGAAATATCTCTTTCCACAATCTTTAAGGAATGGGTTACTGAACTGCTACATTCACACATCTGATTAGTTGTTTAAGTTGAATATACACGTTGATAATCATTCTGCTACAAAGCTCCGTTTTTCTTTTAGAGCCAGATATTTCTCATTGCACCCTATGCTCCCATTCACTCAGGAATATCCAAACGCAGCTTTTAGAAGAAACGTGTTTCTAACTCGCTGAATCTAAACATAGATGTAACTTCCTAAGGGGAACGAACACACAGCAGAGCAGTTTGAAAGAGACGTTTCTCCTGTGGTTTAGCCTCAATCCTACCGCTAATTCTTATTAGTCTGTATATGGCTGGAAATATCTCTTTAAACATTCTCCAAAGAAATCGTTTCTGAACTGCTACGTTCACACATCTGTTTACCTCTGAAAGTTGAATATATCTGCTACATAGTTCCGTTTTTGTTTTAGAGCCAGATATTTCTCATTAAACCCTATACTCCCATTCACTTAGGAACATCCAAACGCAGCTTTTAATAGAAACGTGTTTCTATCTCGCTGAATCTTAACATAGATGCAACTCCCTAAGGTGAGCGAACACACAGCAGAGCAGTTTGAAGGAGACGTTTCCTCTGTGGTTTAGCCGCGATCTTACCACTAAAACTTATGAGCCTGTATATGGTTGGAAATATCTCTTTCCAGATTCTCCAAAGAAAGGGTTTCTGAACTGCTACATTCACACATCTGTTTAACTCTGTAAGTTGAATGTACACCTTGACAATCATTCTGCTACAAAGCTTCGTTTTTGAGTTAGAGCCAGATATTTCTCCTTACACCATATACTCCCATTCAGTCAAGATTATGGAAAAGCAAATTTTAGAAGAAACGGGTTTCTAACTCGCTGAATCTAGACATAGATGCAACTTCCTAAGGTGAACGAACACACACTAGAGCAGTTTGAAAGAGACTTTTCTCCTGAGGTTTAGACGGGATCTTACTGCTGATTCTTATGAGCATGTATATGGCTGGAAATATCTCTTTCCAGATTCTCCAAAGAAAGCGTTTCTGAACTGCTACATTCACACATGTGTTTAACTCGGAAAGTTGAATATACACCTTTACAATCATTCTACTGCAAAGCTTCCTTTTTCTTTTAGAGTCAGATATTTCTCCTTAAACCCTATACTCACATTCACTCAGGAATATCCAAACGGAGGTTTTAGAAGAAACGTGTTTCTAAATCTCTGAATATAAACATAGATGCAACTTCCTAAGGTGAACGAACACACAGCAGAGCAGTTTGAACGAGACGTTTCTCCTGTAGTTTAGACGCGATCTTACCGCTAATTCTGATGAGCCTGTATATGGCTGGATATATCTCTTTACAGATTCTCCAAAGAAATTGTTTTTGTACTGCTACGCTCACACATATTTTCAATTCTGTAAGTTGACAATCATTCTGCTAAAAAGCTCCGTTTTTCTTCTGGAGCCCGATATTTCTCATTACACACTATACTGCCATTCACTCAGGAATATTCAAAAGCAGCGTTTAGAAGAAACGTGTTTCTAACTCGCTGAATCTGAACATGGATGCAACTACCTAAGCTGAACGAACACACAGCAGAGCAGTTTGAAAGACACGTTTCTCCTGAGGTTTAGCCGCGATATTACCGGTAATTCTTAAGAGCCTGTATATGGGTGGAAATATCTCCTTCCATATTCTCCAAAGAAAGGGTTTCTGAACTGCTACGTTCACACATCTGTATAACTCTGTAAGTTGAATAAACATCTTGACAATCATTCTGCTACATAGCTCCCTTTTTGTTTTAGAGCCAGATATCTCTCCTTACACTCTATACTCCCATTCACACAGGAATATACAAACGCAGCTTTTAGAAGAAACGAGTTTAAAACTCACTGAATCTAAACATAGATGCAACTCTCTAAGGTGAAGGAACACACAGCATAGCAGTTGAAAGAGACGTTTCTCCTGTGGTTTAGATGCGATCTTACCACCAATTCTTATGAGCGTGTATATGGCTGGATATATCTCTTTCCAGATTCTACAAAGAAAGCGTTCCTGAACTGCTACAATCACACAACTGTTTAACTCTGTATGTTTAATATACACCTTGACAATCATTCTACTACAAAGCCACTTTTTTGTTTTAGAGCCAGATATTTCTCCTTACACCCTACACACCCATTCACTCAGGAATATCCAAACGCAGCTTTTTGAAGAAAAGTGTTTCTAATTCGCTGAATCTAAACATAGATGCAACTTCTTAAGGTGAATGACACACAGCAGAGTAGTTTGAAAGAGACGTTTATCCTGTCATTTAGCCGCGATCTTACCGCTTATTATTATGAGCCTGTATGTGGCTGGAAGTATCTCTTTCCACATTCTCCAAAGAAAGGGTTTCTGAACTGCTACATTCACACATCTGTTTAACACTGTAAGTTGAATATACACCTTGACAATAATTCTATATAGCTCCGTTTTTGTTTTAGATCCAGATATTTCTCATTACACCATATACCCCCATTCACTCAGGAATATCCAAACGCAGCTTTTAGAAGAAACGTTTTTCTACCTCGCTTAATCTAAACATAGATGCAACTCCGTAAGGTGAACGAACCCACACCAGAACATTTTGAAAGAGACGTTTCTCCTGAGTTTTACAGGCGATCTTACAGCTAATTCTTATGAGCCTGTATATGGCTGGAAATGTCTCTTTCCAGATTCTCAAAAGAAAGGGTTTTTGAACTGCTACATTCACATATCTAATTAACTCTGTAAGCTGAATATACACGTTGACAATCATTCTGCTACATAGCTCCGTTTTTTTTTTTAGAGACAGATATTTCTCCTTACACGCTTTACTCCCATTCACACAGGAATATCCAAACGCAGCTTTTAGAGGAAACGTTTTTCTAACTCGCTGAATCTAAACATAGATATAACGCCCTAAGGTCAACGAACACACAACAGAGCACTTTGAACGAGACGTTTCTCCTGTAGTTTAGACGCGATCTTACCGCTAATTCTTATGAGCCTATATATGGCTGGATATATCTCTTTCCAGCTTCTCCAAAGAAAGCGTTTGTGATCTGCTACATTCACACATCTGTTTAGCTCTTTAAGTTGAATATACACCTTGACAATCATTCTCCTACATAGCACAATTTTGTTTTAGAGCCAGATATTTCTCCTTACACCCTATACTCCCATTCAGTCAGGAATATCGAAACACAGGTTTTTGAAGAAACGTGTTTCTAACTCGCTGAATCTAAACATAGATGCAATTTCCTACGTTGAAAGAACACACAGCAGAGCAGTTTGAAATAGATTTTCTCCTGTGGTTTAGACGCGTTCTTAGCGCTAATTCTTATGAGCCTCTATATGGCTGGAAATATCTCTTTCCTGATTCTCCAAAGAAAGCCTTTCAGAACTGCTACATTCACAGGTCTGTTTAACTCTGTAAGTTGAATATAAACCTTGACAATCGTTCTGCTACATAGCACCATTTCTGTTTTAGAACCAGATATTTCTCATTACACCGTATACCCCCATTCACTCTGAAATATCCAAACGTTCCTTTTAGAAGAAACGTGTTTCTAAGTCGCTGAATCTAAACATAGATGCAACTTCCCAAGGTCAACGAACACACAGCAGAACAGTTTGAACGAGACGTTTCTTCTGTGGTTTAGATGCGATCTTACCGCTAATTCTTATGCGCCTGCATATGGCTGGAAATATCTCTTTCCAGATTCTCCAAAGAAAGGGTTTCTGAACTGCTACCTTCACACATCTGTTTAACTCTGTAAGTTGAATATACATCTTGACAATCATTCTGCTACAAATCTTCGTTTTTGTTTTAGAGCCACTTATTTCTCCTTACACCCTATACTCCAATTCACTCTGGAATATCCAAACGCAGCTTTTAGAAGAAACTTGTTTCTATCTCGCTGAATGTAAATATTGATGCAACTTCCTAAGGTGAACGAAAACACACTAGAGCAGTTTGAAAGAGACGTTTCTCCTGTGGTTTAGCCGCTATCTTACCGCTAATTCTTATTAGTCAGTGTATGGCTGGAAATATCTCTTTCCAGATTCTCCAAAGAAAGGGTTTTTGAACTGCTACATTCATATATCTGTTTAACTCTGTAAGGTCAATACACACCTTGACAATCATTCCGCTACATAGCTATGTTTTTGTTTTACAGCCAGATATTTCTCATTACACCCTATACTCCCATTCACTCAAGAATATTCAAACGCAGCTTTTAGAAGAAACGTGTATCCAACTCGCTGAATCTAAACATAGATGCAACTCCCTAAGGTGAGCGAACACACAGCAGAACAGTTTGAAAGGGACGTTTCTCCTGTGGTTTAGCCGCGATCTTACCACTAATTCTTATGAGCCTCTATATGGCTGGAAATATATCTTTCCAGATTCTCCAAAGAAAGGGTTTCTGAACTGCTACATTCATACATCTTTTTAATTCTGTAAGTTGACAATCATTCTGCTACAAAATTCCGTTTTTCTTTTAGAGGCCGATATTTCTCATTACACCCAATACTCCCATTCACTCAGGAATATCCAAATGCAGCGTTTAGAAGAAACGTGTTGCTAATTCGCTGAATCTACACATAGATGCAACTTCCTAAGATCAACGAACACACAGCAGAGCAGTTTGAAAGAGACGTTTCTCCTGTAGTTTAGACGTGATCATACCGCTAATTCTTATGAGCCTGTATATGGCTGGAAATATCTCTTTCCAGATTTTCCTAAGAAAGGGTTTCTGAACTGCTACATTCACACGTCTGTTTATCTCTGTAAGTTGAATATACACCTTGACAATCATTCTGCTACAAAGTTCGCTTTTTCTTTTAGAGCCAGATATTTCTCATTACACCCTATACTTCCATTCACTCAGGAATATGCAAACGTAGCTTTTAGAAGAAACGTGTTTCTAACTCGCTGAATCTAAACATAGATGCAACTCCCTATGTTGAGCGAAAACACAGCAGAGCAGTTTGAAGGAGACGTTTCTCCTGAGGTTTGCTGCGATCTTACCGCTAATTCTTATGAGAGTGTATATGGTTGGAAATTTCTCTTTCCATATTCTCCAAAAAGAGTGGTTCTGAACTGCTATTTTCACACATCTGTTTAACTCTGTCAGTTGAATATACACCTTGACAAACATTCTGCTACATAGCTCCGTTTTGTTCTAGAGCCAGATATTTCTCATTACACCCTATACTCCCATTGACTCCGG
>NW_022441329.1:0-1375 GCF_009761245.1 Sapajus apella
CAGCCATTGTGAAAAGTAGTTTGACCATTTCTTTTGGGGAAAGGATAAGCTCTTCAATAAATGGTTTTGGGAAAACTGGATATCCATATGCAGAAGAAAGAAACTAGACTTGTCTCTCACCACAAACTCAACTCAAAATAGATTAAAGATTTAAAGGTAAGACCTTAAACTAAGAAACTACTACTTGTCTTATTGATAACAGTTGTTTTAACATGTGTGAAGTAACTGCTTATTGTGGGTTTTTTAAAATGGCAGACAGGGAAATGAAAAAGGTGCTTAACATCACTGATTACCAGAGAAAGGCAAATAAAAACTACAATGAGATACCATCTCAGCCCAGTTAAAAAACTTTTATCCAAAAGACAGGCAATACCAGTGCTGGTGAGGCTGTGGAGTAAAAGGATCCTTGTACACTGTTGGTAGGAATGTCAGTCAGTATAGTCACAATGCAAAACAGTGTGGAGTTTCCTCAAAAAACTAAAAATTGAATGACCATATGATCCAGCAATCTCACTAGTAGGTATATACCCAGAAGAAAGGAAAGTAGTGTATCAAAGAGATCGCTCCATACTCATGTTTGTTACGGCACTATTCACAATAGCCAAGATTTTGAAGCAACCTATGCATCCATCACCAGATGAATGTACAAAGTAAATGTGGTACATATACGCAATGGAGTACTATTCAGCCATAAAAAATAATGAGAACCTGTCATTTGCAACAACATGGATGGACTCAAGGATATTATGTTAAGTGAAGTAAGAAAGACACAGAAAGACAAACTTCACATGTTCTCACTCAATTGTGGAGCTAAAATTAAAACAATTGAACCCATGGCAACCAGAGAGTAGAATGTTGATATCAGAAACTAGGAAATGACTGGGGAGGAAGAGAAAGGGGTGATGGTTGATGGGTACAAATATATAGTTACATAGAATGAATAAGATATAGTATTTGATGGCATGAAGAGTGACTACAGCCAACAATAATTTATTGTACACTGTAGAATAACTAAAAGAGTATAAAATTGTTTGTGATACAAAGAAAGGATAAATGCTTGAGCTGATGTATACTCTATTTACCCTGATGTGATTACCACACATTGAATGCCAGTATCAAAATATCTCACATTCCCTATGAACATATACCTACTATGTATCCATGAAAATTAAAAATTAAAGAAACACAGGCCAGTCGTGGTGGGTCACACCTGTAATCCTAGCATTTTGGGGGGCCAAGGTGGGCAGATCACCTGAGGTCAGGGGTTCAAGACTAGCCTGAACAACATGGCAAAACCCTGTCTCTAATAAAAATACAAGAAAGTTAGCCAGGCATGGTGGTGCATGCCTATAATCCCAGCTATTCAGGAGGCTGA
>NW_022441329.1:1385-5693 GCF_009761245.1 Sapajus apella
CACACACACACACACACACACACACACACACACAGATTTTTTTTTTTGAGACAAAGTTTCCACTCTTGTCATCCAGGCTGAAGTGCAATCGTGCATTCTCTGCTCACTGCAAACTCCTCCTCCCAGGTTCAAGTGATTCTCCTGCCTCAGGCTCCCACGAAGCTGGAACTGCAGGTGCACACAACCACGTCTGGCTAATTTTCATATTTTCAGTAGAGACGGAGTTTCACCATGTTGGCCAGGATGGTCTTGATCTCTTGACTTCATGATCCACCTGCCTCAGCCTCTCAAAGTGGTGGGATTACAGGCGTGAGCCACCGTGCCTGGCCAAGAAAAAAGATTTTTAGTAGACATCATTTTTCTCACACTATCTGTACCCTGAACCATCTTTACCTTGAATGTTGAAGAAATAACATGCAAATAGCTGTTAACTCTGGTATAAAATATTGAAAGACAAAAATATTGAAAATGACAACTATTATAATAATTAATGGATATATATAAAATATATTAATAAGACACGTATATGTCTGAGTAAATTATGGGTTTTTTTTGTTTTTTTGGTTTTTTTGAGACAGAGTCTGGCTCTGTCACCCAGGATGGAGTGCAGTGGCATGATCTTGGCTCTCTGCAACCTCCACTTTCTAGGTTTGAGCAATTCTCCCACCTTAGCCTCACGAGTGGCTGGGATTACAGGTTTTCACCACTATGCCAGGCTAATTTTTGTATTTTTAGTCGAGACAGGGTTTCACCCATTTTGGCCAGGTTGGTCTTCAACTCCTGACTTCAGGTGACTTCTGCTCATCTTGGCCTCCCAAAGTGCTGGGATTATAGGCATGATCCACTCTGCCCAGCCTGTCTCAATAAGCTAAACTCAATTTAAAGCAATAAGGGGTCACTCTGGGTAATGATAGTCAGAGGGAGTATAAGAAATGAAATGCAACCCAAAGGATGTTTCAGAGGAAAAGGACAAATGTAAGAAGGACAATCATAGGTAATGAGTCTCGTTTTGGATAAGATGTCTTGAGACAGAAATATGCAAGACAGGTTCATGGTCTATCAGAAGTTATGTAGAATTGTCTGAATAAAAAATTTGATATAAGAGAAATATCTATGGCAAAATTATTAAGCATTATGTTAAATAATTAATATTATTTAGTCTATTAATTTGTCTTGAGGAAAAAAATATTCTCTGATTATTTCCTATAATTGAGCTCCTAGAGGCATAAGTAGGTAGGTAGAGTATGTTATGTTTAATTCCTAGAGGGAGGTGCCATGTGATGAATAGGACTGGGAATCTTAAAAATGTTCCCAAAGCCAGCTTGGATGGTGGCAAGGCCTGGATTAAGATATGTATTGTCCTTTAGAGTTTTCCTCCTTCTCAGGTAAAATCACAGTAGGTCTCCAGTTTACAAGTGACTTTAATGGTTTTATTTATTTATTTATTTATTGAGATGGGTCTTCCTCTGTCTCTGAGGTTACAGTACAGTGGGGCAATCATAGCTCATTGCAGTCTTGAACTCCTGGGCTCAAGCAATCCTCTTGCCTCAGCCTCCTGAATAGCTGGGACTACAGGTGTGTGCCACCACACCTGGCTAATGCTTCTACATTTTTTCAATGAGTAAATACTCTTAAGGAAAAACATATATGCACACACACATACACACACATACAAAATGTGGCAAAGAAGTGAATCTATACCTAGGAATCTACACAAAATCAGATGCAACATGTTTAAAAATCGAACTCTGGGCTGGGTGTGGTGGCTCATGCCTGTAATCCCAGCACCTTGGGAGGCTGAGGAGAGGGGATCACGAGATCAAGAAACCAAGACCATCTGACCAACATGGTGAAACCCCTTCTCTACTAAAAAATACAAAAAAAAATTAACTGGGCGTGGTGGTGCATGCCTGTAGTCCCAGCTGCTCGGGGGGCTGAAGCAGGAGAATTGCTTGAACCTGGGAGGCAGAGATTGCAGTGGGCCGAGATTGTGCCACTGCACTCCAGCCTGGTGCCAGATGACGGAGCGAGACTGTCTCAAAAAAAAAAAAATTGAACTCTAAAATCATACTGCTTAGGTTCAAATTAGATTTCTAAACATTATTTTATGGTGACCTTAGGCAAGTTACCTAACTTTTCATCTCCTTATATGAAAATAATTCCATCTCCCATGTAAATTATTTTGAAGGTGATAATTGTTAATATACCTGAAAGCACTTAAAACAGCTCCCAGCTTGTAGTCAATACTACATGCAAATTTTAGCTACAATTGTCGTTGTACTAATGCATGTGGAGCAAATTAGTTACCTCACTAGAATATATACTTAAGCTGTCAGACCAGCTAGGTTACACATATAAATAAAAATAAAAGCAGTAAGATTTTATGCTTGTCTTCACCCAACAAAAAGAAATCACTATTAAAACTTTAATGTACTACTTCTATACACTTATATCTTCTATAAATGTTCTAAAATTTATTAAATTCCGTCACTTCATATTTACTTTATTGTTTTGCTTCCAACAAAGTACCCTCACCCCTAAAAAAGAAAAGAAATGAATTGCTAAGAAGCTTAATCATTCTTACTTAAATGGCTTCTATGTCTGAGCTGGGTTGATCAAATAAGACCAACGTCATTAAGCATCTCATGCTTAGAACTACAGGAGCTAAAGTAAATTCATCAGCTTTATTTTCAAAGTAATTTTTTTTTTGAGATGGAGTCTTGCACTGTTGTCCAGGCTGTAGTGCAGTGGCACAATCTTGGCTCGCTGCAATCTCTGCCTCTGGAATTCAAGTGAGTCTCCTGTCTCAGCCTCTCAAGCGTGCTGGGACTATAGGCATGTACCACCACGCCCAGCTCATTTTTGTATTTTTAGTAGAGACGGGTTTCACCATGTTAGCCAGCATGGTCTGGGCCTCTTGATCTCATGGTCTGCCCACCTCAGCCTCCCTAAGTTCTGGGATTACAGGTGTGAGCCACCGCTCCTGGCCAGCGTATTTTCAAATGTGTGCAAAGGCTTATGGAGAAGGAGACTTGTTGGGAGCACAACCTGAGCTATATGATTTGGAGTATAAATATAAAGGTAAATTCTGATATTCAAGTAGAAACAGGGTATCAGGATGTGATTTACCCTTAGATATTATTATCTTAGATACTAAACAAGTATCCGTTTTTAAAGTTAAAAATCCAAACCTATAAAAGCATACACATTTCAAATTTTTCCTGCAGTGAAGTATCTTTCAGAGTTTTGCTTTATATACTGGTCATAGTAATATACATCTATTTACTGGTATATTAGGACATCTCTGGTGAACTCTTCCTAGTATGCTTATACTGGGAATTTTATATTATTATTATTAATTGCAACCAGTCCCTACATCTGCAAGAAGCATGTGGAGGAAAGACCAATATTTTTTCCTGAGCAAATTAGAAAATATAAAACATATTTCAGGACTTAACTTGGCAAGCAACTTGGCATTTAGCTTTAAATTCAAATGTGCTTTTTATGTTAACATATATATTGAAATTTAAATGTTCAGTATGTAGCTGATTTTAAAAGTCAGAAATGTACTATCCCATTTACCACTTATCCAATTATATAAACCATGCCTTTTTCTCTTTTCTAACAAATATGTTTAACCCATCTAAATAGAGGATAGCTGTTCATTTTTCTCAATTATTCTTTGTTTATATTCATCAACACCATGTATCTTTTCACTAATCAGTCAGTATCAAGTAAACATATCATTCTACCACTGGTTAATTTGTTCCAAAGGGATGTATCACATGGTGAAAATCCACCTGGTGTTGTGAAGACCAAATTACCCTAAAGGACAAAATGACAGATACATAACAATACAACCCCTACAATATTAACTAAAAGGTGATGTCAAACTCAAAAGTTCTAAAAGCATAAATAGAAGCATGACTTTATTGGAAAAATGTGTTTTAGTGACACTGGACTGGTTACCTCCTCCGTCATTACTGAATTCAGTTTCAACATCATCTTCCAGTCCAGAGTCATACAAATAGCAAAACCTTGGATTATGATACTGTGTTTTTATTTGAGACATTTGTAAATCTCTTACATTTATAAGTATCTCAAGTCTTTATAAGTCTTGTCTCAATAAACTATTTTTTTTTTGAGACGGGGTTTCACTATGTTGGCCAGGCTGGCCTTGAACTCCTGATCCACCCGCCTTGGCCATACACACACACACACATATATGTGGTAGATAGATCTTGCACATTCAAAATCTGATTCTTTTTAAATTTGAATAACTTTAAAATTTTACTATCCTAATAATGA
>NW_022441330.1:0-5691 GCF_009761245.1 Sapajus apella
TCCCCTCGTGAAGCACAGGAGACCCTGAATTCCTGCCTGACCCTAAAATGCCAAGTGACCTTGCCCACGCACTCCTCTGGCCACACTGAGTGTCCTCTGAGTCATGCTGTTCCCTCTGCCTGGGTGTTTGCTGCCCCCTGTCTCAAAGCCTCCCCTCCCTCTTCCTGCCTCCATCCCCCCATCCTCTGCCTGCCCAGCACCCACCGCCTGGTCATTTAAGGTGTAGCTCAGGCTGTATTCCCAGCACTTTAGGAGGCCAGGGGCAGAGGATCACTTGAGCCCAAGAGCTTGAGGCTAGCCTGGGCAACAGAGTGCGATGCCCCAACTCCACCAAAAATGTAAAAGGAAGAAAGATGTAGCTCAGGCATTACCCCCCTCCAGGTAGCCTTCCTCAGGCACCATACCCAGGTGGGCTCAGGGGCAGCCTCTGTTCTCTGGCATCAGAAGCTACCCACCCGGGGCAGTGGTCCCGGGTTAGCTCCAGGAGTGCAGGCACAGGATGACGGTGGATGGATCAGGACTGAGGGTCAGAGAAGCAGACAGGCAGACAGCTTTGGGACGCAGTTGGTGAGATCAGTGGGATTTGCTGCAGGGGGACTGTCAGGGTGCAGGGGAGAATTCTGGACCGCCCCTGTCTTCATCTCTTTGTTCCCTCCAACCCCAGGAGAGCAAATGAGGCAGAAGGACTTTCGGAACCTGCTTATCAGCTCCATCCTCAGGAACTGGAGGACCATCAGCCAAGTTCCATGGCTGGGAGGGAGTCTTTCTCGACAGAGTCCTGGGCATCTGGGGCCAGCAGCTGGGCACCTTGTGGACGTCCTGTCTCCTCTTCTGTGTGTCGCTGGTATCCTTCCAAGCGTCTACATTTCTGGTGATGTCACTCTAGTCTCTATACTGAGCAGGACTGGGGAAGGAGTGTGGGGGTCAGGGAGTGAGGTAGGTGGAGCCGCCCAGATCCTGCCACCCTTTCCATCAAAACCCACACATTCTGGATCCTGTTCTCTCGGGGTTCCTGCTGTCTTCTGCATGAACAAATTAATCACATCATTCTGGTGAAGGTGGCAGTGGCTGATGAGGTCTGCTGTTCTGAGAGTTCCAGGCTTCTTCTGATGTGGGAAGGAGGGTTCAGGTGCAGGTGGGCTGCAGAGGTAGAATCCAGGGTCTGAGTGGCATTCCTGCTGCTGGCCAGCAGATGTACACGGCCACCCTGTGACTGACATGATCCTTGTCCTGTCATTCTGTCATTTATTTCCGATGGCTGTTAGAACAATCTTCCTGAAGCACAGCTTTTGGAAGAATTTAAACATGTTAATACATAGGCCAGGCACAGTGACTCATACCTGCCATCCCAGCTCTTTGGGAGGCTGAGGTGGCTTGAACCCAGGTGGCAGAGGTTGCACTGAGCTGAGATTGTGCCACTTCACTCCAGCCTGGGCAACAGAGCAAGACTTTGTCTTAAAAGCAAAACGAAAGGACCACAAATGGCACCAACACCTAGAGACCTCCAGTGCTGCTCTCCCAGCAGTCCGCATGCTCAGCCCTCATGTCTAACACCTTCACAGAGAGCCTTTCCTGACCACCTTCTCCTCCACCACAGCACCCCTGCTCACACTAGTGCGCTCTACACCTGCACCTGATTTCTCTTTACTTTTTTATTTTTGAAGACAGAGTCTTGCTCTGTTCCCAGGCTGGAGTGCAGTGGTACAATGTCGGCTCACTGCAACCTCCACCTCCCAAGTTCAAGCCATCCTCCCACCTCAGTCTCTTGAGTAGCTAGGGTTACAGGCAGGTGCCACCACACCTGGCTCTTTTTCATTTTTTTTTTTTTTTGTACTTTTAGTAGAGATGGCATTTCACCATGTTGGCCAGGCTGGTGTTGAACTCCTAACCTCAAGGGATCCATCCACGTCAGCCTCTGAAAGTGCTGGGATTACAGGTGTGAGCCACCGCACCTGACTGTACCTGCTTTAGTATTTATTCTTCATAGCGCTCTCCACTTGATGTGCTGTCTGTGTGACTGGTTTGTTTGTGGATTGCCTGCCTCTTTCCAACTCATTAGAATGATGGATCCATTAAGAGAGCAGCAGGTTTGTTTTGCTCATTGCTGTTTCCTCAGAGCCTGGAACCCCACTGGATATATGATAACCAGGCAGTAGTTATTAGTGGAATGAATGAATGGAAGAATGAATGAATGGCTGGGTGCTGTGGCTCATTCCTGTAATCCAAGCACTTTGGGGGGCTGAGGTGGGTGGATTGCGTGAGGTCAGGAGTTCGAGACCTGCCTGGACAGCATCCTGAAACCCTATCTCTACTAAAAACACAAAATTTAGCTAGGAATGGTGTCACACAGCTTTAATCCCAGTTATTTGGGAGGCTGAGGCAGGAGAATTGCCTGCACCCAGGAGGTAGAGGTTGCAGTGAGTCGAGATCATGCCACTGCATTCTAGCCTCATAGAAAGAGAGGGATGTCTCAGAAATAAATAAATATCATTAAAAGAATAAATAATGAATGAAAGACAAGAAGGCCTAGATAGAAGGAATGAGTTACAGTAATCAATAGTGCACAAGGGACACTAAAGTGAGTGAGAATTTATTTAAATATTTCAAGATAGCTAGAAGAGAAGGATTTTCGTGTTCCCAAAACAGAAGACAAATATTTGAGGTGATGACTGTCTCAGTTACCCTGATTTGATCATTACATATTGTCTACAGCTGGGGTCCCCCAACCCTCCTGGGCATGGATCAGTAGAAGTCTGTAGCCTGTTTTTGTTTGTGTTTTTCTTTTTTTTTTGAGGCAGAGTCTCACTCTGTGCCATTGTGCAAGCTCAGGTCAATGTAACCCCCACCTCTGAGGTTCGAGCAATTCTCCTGCCTCAGCCTCTTGAGTAGCTGGGATCACAGGCAGGTACCACCACACCAGGGTAACTTTGTATTTTTAGTAGAGACAGGGTTTCACCATGTAGGCCAGGCTGGTCCTGAACTCCTTACTTCAGGTGATTCGCCCTCCTCATTCTCCCAAAGTGCTGGGATTACCAGTGTGAGCCATCGCGCCTGGCCTTTTTTTTTTTTTTTTTTTTTTGACACAGAGGTTCACTCTTGTTGCTCAGGCTGGAATGCAATGACACGATCTTCACTCACTGCAACCTCCGACTCCCAGACTAAAGCGGCTTTCCTGTCTCAGACTCCCAAGTAGCTGGGTTTACAGGTATGAGCCACCACCGCCGGCTAATTTTTGTATTTCTAGCAGAGATAGGGTATCTCTATGTTGGTCAGGTTGGTCTCTAACTCCCAACCTCAGGTGAACCACTCGCCTCAGCCTCCCAAAGTCCTGGGATTACAGGCGTGAGGCACCGTGCCCGGCTCACCTGTTAGCAACTGGGCAGGCAGCACAGCAGTTGAGCAGCGGGCTGGTGATGGAGGCTTCATCTGTGTTCACAGCCACTCCATATTGCTGGCATCACCGCCTGAGCTCCACCTCCTGTCAGATCAGTGGTGGTGTTGTAGGAGCGCAAACCCTACTGTAAACAGCACATGCGAGGGAGCTGGGCTACATGCTCCTTATGAGAATCTAATGCCTGTTGATTTATCACTGTCTCCCGTCACCCCAGAAGGGACCATCTAGCTTCAGGAAAACAAGCTCAGGGCTCCTACTCATTCTGCGTTATGGTGAGTTATGTAAGTATTTCAATACGTATGAAAATGTAATAATAATAGAAGTAGGCCAAGCGCAGTGGCTCATGCCTGACATCCCAGCACTTTGGGAGGCTGTGGCAGGTAGATCACCTGAGGTCAGGAGTTCAAGACCAGCCTCGGCAACATGGTGAAACCCCGTCTCTACTGAAAGTACAAAAACTAGCCAGGCATAGTGGCAGGAACCTGTAATCCCAGCTGCTTGGGAGGCCGAGGCAGGAGAATTGCTTGAACCCAGGAGCAGAGGTTGCAGTGAGATGAGATTGCAGCATTTTGGGAGGCTAAAGTGGGTGAATCACCTGAAGTCAGCAGCTCAAGACCATCCTTGCCCAGTGGTGAAACCCCATGTCTAATAAAAATACTAAAATTAGCTGGGTGTGGTGGTAAGTGCCTATAATCTGAGCTACTCGGGAGGCTGAGGCAAAAGAATTGCTTGAAACCAGGAGGTAGAGGTTGCAGTGAGCTGAGATTATGTCCCTGCACTCCAGCCTGGGCGATAGAGTAAGATTCTGTCTCAAAACAAAAACAAAAACAAAAACAAAAAAACAAACAAACAAAACAGAACAAAACAAAACAAAAAACCAGCTGCAATGGCTTATACCTGTAAATACAAAATTAGCCAGGCATAGTTTCAAGTACCTGTAATCCCAGCTACTTGGGAGGCTGAGGCAGGAGAACTGCTCAAGCCCAGGAAGCAGAGGTTGCAGTGAGCTGAGATCACACCATTGGACTACAGTCTGATTGACAGAGTGTCTCTGTCTCAAAAAAAAAAAAAAAAAGAAAAAAGGTACACAGAGACAATTTTTATGCAGAATTGTGAGTGAGCATCTCCCCTTTTGGGGGGATGCCAGGGGATTTCCAGAATCTGGGAGTGGGCACCGAGCATGTGGCTGAGAATCCTGGTCAGCAGCAACATCCAGGTGTACTTAGCAGAGGGATCAGGGATGTGCCTGGCTGGGGTATCAACGAAACTGTCAATTCCAGCTGGCTGTTGATGTTGATGCTATACATCCTGTATGTAAATTCTCCCATCAGAAATTGTATCTAGTTAGAAAGGCAAAGAAAAAGAAAACCATGCTCCTGTTCCCCAAAGGAAAAGGCAAGGAGGCAGGAAGATGGAAGGGAACATCCTGGTGCTGCAGCCTGAATCTCCACTTGTGCTGCTGTCTTCCCCACTAGACTCTGTTCTTCCAGAAAGGGCTGGAGATGGGCACAATGCCAGTCCCTCCCTTCTTTCCAGAAGTATTCCCCAACCCTGACATTCACAGTAATTGCTTCTTTCTGTTCCTTTTTTTTTTTTTTTTTTAAAGGCAGGTTCTTGCTCTGTCACCCAGGCTGGAGTGCAGTGATGCGATTATGGCTCACTTCAGCCTTGACCTCTTGGGCTCAGGTGATCATCTCCCCTCAGCCTCCTGAGTAGCCAGGACTATAGCTGTGTATTGCCATTCCTGGCTAATTTGAAAAAACTTTTTTTTCTTTTTTGTAGAGACAGGGTCTTACTATGTTTCCAGGCTGGTCCCAAACTCCTGGGCACAAGCGATCCTTCCTTTTGGCCTCCCAGAGTGTTTGGTTTTACAGGTGTGATCCACCACACCTGGCCTCTTTCTGTTTCTTTAGAGTAGAACCGCCCTAGTATGCATCTCTAGCCCATAACTGTTCCCCAGCACTGTCATGTCTTTTAAGCCTCTTGTAATCTCCAAGTTTGTTGGCTGGGTGAGTGCTCACACCTGTAATCCTGATGTGAGAGGATCATTTAAGTTAAGAGGTTTGAGACCAACATGGACAACACAGGGAGACTCCTGTCTCTACAAAAACTAATTTTCTTTTTTTTTTTTTGCTCCACCCAGGCTGTGGTGCAGTCGTGTGATCTCAGCTCACTGCAACTTTTGCCTCCCAGGTTCAAGCCATTCTTCTGCCTCATCCTCCCAAGTAGCTGGGATTACAGGCACATGAGACCTGTAAAATTAGCCCAGCTAATTTTTGTGCTTTCATAGAGCCGGG